>NW_026109184.1:0-75431 GCF_024516045.1 Bombus affinis
TTATAACGTAATAGTTCCTAACGTTATACGTCATATAGGGATGCTATATAACGTTATAAGTGATATAGTGATGCAATATAACGTTATACCTTATAACGTAATAGTATATAACGTTATACGTCATATAGTGATGCAGTATAACGTTATAGGTTATAGCGTAAAAGTATATGACGTTATACGTCATATAGTGGTGCAATATATCGTTATACCTTATAATGTAATAGTATTTAAGGTTATACTTCATATAGTGATGCAATATATCGTTATACCTTATAACGTAATAGTATCTAACGTTATACGTCATATAGTGATGCAGTATAACGTTATAGGTTATAACGTAATAGTATATGACGTTATACGTCATATAGTGGAGCAATATATCGTTATACCATATAATGTAATAGTATGTATGGTTATACTTCATATAGTATTGCAATATATCGTTATACCTTATAACGTAATAGTATATAACGTTATACGTCATAGAGTGATGCAATATAACGTTATACGTCAAATAGTGATGCAATATATCGTTATACGTTATAACGCAATAGTATATAACGTTATACATCATATAGTGATACAGTATAACGTTATAGGTTATAACGCAATAGTATATAACGTTATACGTCACATAGTCATGCAATATGTCGTTATACGTTGTAACGTAATGCTCCATAACGTTATGCGTCATATAGTAAAGCAATATACCGTTATACGTTATAACGTAACAGTATATGACGTTATTCGTCATATAGTGATGCAATATGTAGTCATACGTTACAGCGAAATACTCTATAAACGTTATAAGTTATAATGTAATAGTATATGACGTTATGCGTCATACAGTGACGCAATATAACGTTATAAGTGATATAGTGATGCAATATAACGTTATGCGTTATAACGTACTAGTATATAACGATATACTTCATATAGTGATGCAATGTAACGCTATAAGTGATATAGTGATGCAATATAACTTTATATCGTATAACGTAATAGTATATAGCGTTATACGTCATATACTTATGCAGTACAACGTTATAGGTTATAACGTAATAGTATATGACGTTATACGTTATACAGCGGTGCAATATAACGTTATAAGTGATATAGTGATGCAATATAACGTTATAAGTGATATAGTGGTACAATATAACGTTATAAGCGATATAGTGATGCAATATAACGTTATAAGAGATATAGTGATGCAATATAAGGTTATGCGTTATAACGTAATAGTTTAAATCGTTATACGATATAAGGTAATACTCTACAACGCTATACGTTGTAACGTAATAGTTCATAACGTTATACGTCATATAGGGATGCTATATAACGTTATAAGTGATATAGTGATGCAATATAACGTATTACCTTATAACGCAATAGTATATAACGTTATACGTCATATAGTGATGCGGTACAACGTTATAGGTTATAACGTAATATTATATGACGTTATACGACATATAGTGGTGCAATATATTGTTATACCTTATAACGTAATAGTATATAAGGTTATACTTCATATAGTGATGCAGTATATCGTTATACCTTATAACGTAAGAGTATATAAGATTATACTTCATATAGTGATGCATTATATTGTTATACCTTATATCGTAATAGTATATATCGTTATACGTCATATAGAGACGCAGTATAACGTTATAGGTTCTAACGTAATAGTATATAACGTTATACGTTAAAACATAATACTCCATAACGTTATACGTCATATAGTGATGCAATATAACGTTATACGTCACATAGTGATGAAATATATCGTTATCCGTTATAACGTAATAGTATATAACGTTATACGTTAAAACGTAATACTCCATAACGTTATACGTCATATAGTGATGCAATATAACGTTATGCGTTATAACGGACTAGTATATAACGTTATGCTTCATATAGTGAAGCAATGTAACGATATAAGTGATACAGTGATGCTATATAACGTTATACCTTATAACGTAATAGTATATAACGTTATACGTCATATAGTGATGCAGTACAACGTTATAGGTTATAACGTAATAGTATATGACGCTATACGTCATATAGTGGTGCAATATAACGTTATAAATGATATAGTGATGCAATATAACGTTATGCGTTATAACGTAATAGTATATAACGTTATACGTTAAAACGTAATACTCCATAACGTTATACGTCACATAGTGATGAAATATATCGTTATACCTTATAACATAATAGTATATATCGTTATACGTCATATAGTGACGCAGCATGACGTTATAGGTTCTAACGTAATAGTATATGACGTTATACGTCATATAGTGGTGCAATATATCGTTATAAGTGCCATAGTGATGCAATATAACGTTATAAGTGATATAGTGATGCAATATAACGTTATGCGTTATAACGTAATAGTATATAAGGTTATACTTCATATAGTGGTGCAATATATCGTTATACCATATAATGTAATAGTATATAAGGTTATACTTCATATAGTGATGCAATATAACGTTATGCATTATAACGTAATAGTATATAACGTTATACGTCAAATAGTGATGCAATATATCGTTATACGTTATAACGTAATAGTATATAACGTTATACGTCATATAGTGATGCAGTATAACGTTATAGGTTATAACGTAATAGTATATGACGTTATACGTCATAAATTGGTGCAATATATCGTTATACCTTATAACGTAATAGTATATAAGGTTATACTTCACATAGTGATGCAATATATCGTTATACCTTATAATGTAATATTATATAAGGTTATACTTCATATAGTGAAGCAATATATTGTTATACCTTATAACGTAATAGTATATAACGTTATACGTCATATAGTGACGCAGTATAACGTTATAGGTTGTAACGTAATACTCCATAACGTTATACGTCATATAGTAATGCAATATAACGTTATACTTTATAACAGTATATGTCGTTATGCGTCATATTGTGACGCAGTACAACGTTATAGGTTATAACGTAATAGTATATGACGTTATACGTCATATAGTGGTGCAATATATCGTTATACCTTATAATGTAATAGTATATAAGGTTATACTTCATATAGTGATGCAATATATCGTTATACCTTATAACGTAATAGTATATAACGTTATACTTCATATAGTGATGCAATATAACGTTATGCATTATAACGTAATAGTATATAACGTTATACGTCATATAGTGATGCAGTATAACGTTATAGGTTATAACGTAGTAGTATATGACGTTATACGTCATATAGTGGTGCAATATATCGTTATACCATATAATGTAATAGTATATACGGTTATACTTCATATAGTGATGCAATATATCGTTATACCTTATAACGTAATAGTATATAACGTTATACTTCATATAGTGATGCCATATAACGTTATGCATTATAACGTAATAGTATATAACGTTATACGTCAAATAGTGATGCAACATATCGTTAAACGTTATACCGTAATAGTATATAACATTATACGTCATATAGTGATGCAATATGTAGTCATACGTTATAGCGTAATACTCTATAACGTTATAAGTTATAATGTAATAGTATATGACGTTATGCGTCATATAGTGATGCAATACAACGTTATAAGTGATATAGTGATGCAACATAACGTTATATCTTATAACGTAATAGTATATAACGTTATACGTCATATAGTGATGCAGTACAACGTTATAGGTTATAACATAATAGTGTATGACGTTATACGTCATATAGCGGTGCAATATAACGTTATAAGTGATATAGTGATGCAATATAACGTTATAAGTGATATAGTGGTACAATATAACGTTATAAGCGATATAGTGATGCAATATAACGTTATAAGTGATATAGTGATGCAATATAAGGTTATGCGATATAACGTAATAGTTTAAATCGTTATACGATATAAGGTAATACTCTTCAACGCTATTCGTTATAACGTAATAGTTCATAACGTTCTACGTCATATAGGAATGCTATATACCGTTATAAGTGATATAGTGATGCAATATAATGTTATTCCTTATAACGTAATAGTATATAAAGTTATACGTCATATAGTGATGCAGTACAACGTTATAGGTTATAACGTAATAGTATATGACGTTATACGTCATATAGTGGTGCAATATATCGTTATACCTTATAATGTAATAGTATATAAGGTTATACTTCATATAGTGAAGCAATATATTGTTATACCTTATAACGTAATAGTATATAACGTTATGCGTCATATAGTGACGCAGTATAACGTTATAGGTTGTAACGTAATACTCCATAACGTTATACGTCATATAGTAATGCAATATAATGTTATACTTTATAACAGTATATGTCGTTATGCGTCATATTGTGACGCAGTACAACGTTATAGGTTATAACGTAATAGTATATAACGTTATACGTCACATAGTGATGCAATATATCGTTATACGTTGTAACGTAATACTCCAAAACGTTATACGTCATATAGTAATGCAATATAACGCTATACGTTATAACGTAACACTCCATAACGTTATACGTCATATAGGGATGCTATATAACGTTATAAGTGATATAGTGATGCAATATAATGTTATTCCTTATAACGTAATAGTATATATCGTTATACGCCGCATGGTGATGCAATATATCGTTATACGTTGTAACGCAATACTCCATAACGTTATACGTCATATAGTAATGCAATATAACGTTATAAGTGATATAGTGATGCAATATAACGTTATACCTTATTACGTAATAGTATATGACGTTATACGTCATATAGCGTTGCAATATAACGTTATATGTGATATAGTGATGCAATATAACGTTATAACTGATATAGTGGAACAATATAACGTTATAAGTGATATAGTGATGCAATATAACGTTATAAGTGATATTGTGATGCAATATAACGTTATGCGTTATAACGTAATAGTTTAAATCGTTATACGATATAAGGTAATACTCTACAACGCTATACGTTATAACGTAATAGTTCCTAACGTTATACGTCATATAGGGATGCTATATAACGTTATAAGTGATATAGTGATGCAATATAACGTTATACCTTATAACGTAATAGTATATAACGTTATACGTCATATAGTGATGCAGTATAACGTTATAGGTTATAGCGTAAAAGTATATGACGTTATACGTCATATAGTGGTGCAATATATCGTTATACCTTATAATGTAATAGTATTTAAGGTTATACTTCATATAGTGATGCAATATATCGTTATACCTTATAACGTAATAGTATCTAACGTTATACGTCATATAGTGATGCAGTACAACGTTATAGGTTATAACGTAATAGTATATAACGTTATACGTCATATAGTGATGCAGTACAACGTTATAGGTTATAACGTAATAGTATATGACGTTATACGTCATATAGTGGTGCAATATATCGTTATACCTTATAATGTAATATTATATAAGGTTATACTTCATATAGTGAAGCAATATATTGTTATACCTTATAACGTAATAGTATATAACGTTATACGTCATATAGTGACGCAGTATAACGTTATAGGTTGTAACGTAATACTCCATAACGTTATACGTCATATAGTAATGCAATATAACGTTATACTTTATAACAGTATATGTCGTTATGCGTCATATTGTGACGCAGTACAACGTTATAGGTTATAACGTAATAGTATATGACGTTATACGTCATATAGTGGTGCAATATATCGTTATACCTTATAATGTAATAGTATATAAGGTTATACTTCATATAGTGATGCAATATATCGTTATAACCTTATAACGTAATAGTATATAACGTTATACTTCATATAGTGATGCAATATAACGTTATGCATTATAACGTAATAGTATATAACGTTATACGTCATATAGTGATGCAGTATAACGTTATAGGTTATAACGTAGTAGTATATGACGTTATACGTCATATAGTGGTGCAATATATCGTTATACCATATAATGTAATAGTATATACGGTTATACTTCATATAGTGATGCAATATATCGTTATACCTTATAACGTAATAGTATATAACGTTATACTTCATATAGTGATGCCATATAACGTTATGCATTATAACGTAATAGTATATAACGTTATACGTCAAATAGTGATGCAACATATCGTTAAACGTTATACCGTAATAGTATATAACATTATACGTCATATAGTGATGCAATATGTAGTCATACGTTATAGCGTAATACTCTATAACGTTATAAGTTATAATGTAATAGTATATGACGTTATGCGTCATATAGTGATGCAATACAACGTTATAAGTGATATAGTGATGCAACATAACGTTATATCTTATAACGTAATAGTATATAACGTTATACGTCATATAGTGATGCAGTACAACGTTATAGGTTATAACATAATAGTGTATGACGTTATACGTCATATAGCGGTGCAATATAACGTTATAAGTGATATAGTGATGCAATATAACGTTATAAGTGATATAGTGGTACAATATAACGTTATAAGCGATATAGTGATGCAATATAACGTTATAAGTGATATAGTGATGCAATATAAGGTTATGCGATATAACGTGATAGTTTAAATCGTTATACGATATAAGGTAATACTCTTCAACGCTATTCGTTATAACGTAATAGTTCATAACGTTCTACGTCATATAGGAATGCTATATACCGTTATAAGTGATATAGTGATGCAATATAATGTTATTCCTTATAACGTAATAGTATATAAAGTTATACGTCATATAGTGATGCAGTACAACGTTATAGGTTATAACGTAATAGTATATGACGTTATACGTCATATAGTGGTGCAATATATCGTTATACCTTATAATGTAATAGTATATAAGGTTATACTTCATATAGTGAAGCAATATATTGTTATACCTTATAACGTAATAGTATATAACGTTATGCGTCATATAGTGACGCAGTATAACGTTATAGGTTGTAACGTAATACTCCATAACGTTATACGTCATATAGTAATGCAATATAATGTTATACTTTATAACAGTATATGTCGTTATGCGTCATATTGTGACGCAGTACAACGTTATAGGTTATAACGTAATAGTATATAACGTTATACGTCACATAGTGATGCAATATATCGTTATACGTTGTAACGTAATACTCCAAAACGTTATACGTCATATAGTAATGCAATATAACGTTATAAGTGATATAGTGATGCAATATAACGTTATACCTTATTACGTAATAGTATATGACGTTATACGTCATATAGCGTTGCAATATAACGTTATATGTGATATAGTGATGCAATATAACGTTATAACTGATATAGTGGAACAATATAACGTTATAAGTGATATAGTGATGCAATATAACGTTATAAGTGATATTGTGATGCAATATAACGTTATGCGTTATAACGTAATAGTTTAAATCGTTATACGATATAAGGTAATACTCTACAACGCTATACGTTATAACGTAATAGTTCCTAACGTTATACGTCATATAGGGATGCTATATAACGTTATAAGTGATATAGTGATGCAATATAACGTTATACCTTATAACGTAATAGTATATAACGTTATACGTCATATAGTGATGCAGTATAACGTTATAGGTTATAGCGTAAAAGTATATGACGTTATACGTCATATAGTGGTGCAATATATCGTTATACCTTATAATGTAATAGTATTTAAGGTTATACTTCATATAGTGATGCAATATATCGTTATACCTTATAACGTAATAGTATCTAACGTTATACGTCATATAGTGATGCAGTATAACGTTATAGGTTATAACGTAATAGTATATGACGTTATACGTCATATAGTGGAGCAATATATCGTTATACCATATAATGTAATAGTATGTATGGTTATACTTCATATAGTATTGCAATATATCGTTATACCTTATAACGTAATAGTATATAACGTTATACGTCATAGAGTGATGCAATATAACGTTATACGTCAAATAGTGATGCAATATATCGTTATACGTTATAACGCAATAGTATATAACGTTATACATCATATAGTGATACAGTATAACGTTATAGGTTATAACGCAATAGTATATAACGTTATACGTCACATAGTCATGCAATATGTCGTTATACGTTGTAACGTAATGCTCCATAACGTTATGCGTCATATAGTAAAGCAATATACCGTTATACGTTATAACGTAACAGTATATGACGTTATTCGTCATATAGTGATGCAATATGTAGTCATACGTTACAGCGAAATACTCTATAACGTTATAAGTTATAATGTAATAGTATATGACGTTATGCGTCATACAGTGACGCAATATAACGTTATAAGTGATATAGTGATGCAATATAACGTTATGCGTTATAACGTACTAGTATATAACGATATACTTCATATAGTGATGCAATGTAACGCTATAAGTGATATAGTGATGCAATATAACTTTATATCGTATAACGTAATAGTATATAGCGTTATACGTCATATACTTATGCAGTACAACGTTATAGGTTATAACGTAATAGTATATGACGTTATACGTTATACAGCGGTGCAATATAACGTTATAAGTGATATAGTGATGGAATATAACGTTATAAGTGATATAGTGGTACAATATAACGTTATAAGCGATATAGTGATGCAATATAACGTTATAAGAGATATAGTGATGCAATATAAGGTTATGCGTTATAACGTAATAGTTTAAATCGTTATACGATATAAGGTAATACTCTACAACGCTATACGTTGTAACGTAATAGTTCATAACGTTATACGTCATATAGGGATGCTATATAACGTTATAAGTGATATAGTGATGCAATATAACGTATTACCTTATAACGCAATAGTATATAACGTTATACGTCATATAGTGATGCGGTACAACGTTATAGGTTATAACGTAATATTATATGACGTTATACGACATATAGTGGTGCAATATATTGTTATACCTTATACGTAATAGTATATACGGTTATACTTCATATAGTGATGCAGTATATCGTTATACCTTATAACGTAAGAGTATATAAGATTATACTTCATATAGTGATGCATTATATTGTTATACCTTATATCGTAATAGTATATATCGTTATACGTCATATAGAGACGCAGTATAACGTTATAGGTTCTAACGTAATAGTATATAACGTTATACGTTAAAACATAATACTCCATAACGTTATACGTCATATAGTAATGCAATATAACGTTATACGTCACATAGTGATGAAATATATCGTTATCCGTTATAACGTAATAGTATATAACGTTATACGTTAAAACGTAATACTCCATAACGTTATACGTCATATAGTGATGCAATATAACGTTATGCGTTATAACGGACTAGTATATAACGTTATGCTTCATATAGTGAAGCAATGTAACGATATAAGTGATACAGTGATGCTATATAACGTTATACCTTATAACGTAATAGTATATAACGTTATACGTCATATAGTGATGCAGTACAACGTTATAGGTTATAACGTAATAGTATATGACGCTATACGTCATATAGTGGTGCAATATAACGTTATAAATGATATAGTGATGCAATATAACGTTATGCGTTATAACGTAATAGTATATAACGTTATACGTTAAAACGTAATACTCCATAACGTTATACGTCACATAGTGATGAAATATATCGTTATACCTTATAACATAATAGTATATATCGTTATACGTCATATAGTGACGCAGCATGACGTTATAGGTTCTAACGTAATAGTATATGACGTTATACGTCATATAGTGGTGCAATATATCGTTATAAGTGCCATAGTGATGCAATATAACGTTATAAGTGATATAGTGATGCAATATAACGTTATGCGTTATAACGTAATAGTATATAAGGTTATACTTCATATAGTGGTGCAATATATCGTTATACCATATAATGTAATAGTATATAAGGTTATACTTCATATAGTGATGCAATATAACGTTATGCATTATAACGTAATAGTATATAACGTTATACGTCAAATAGTGATGCAATATATCGTTATACGTTATAACGTAATAGTATATAACGTTATACGTCATATAGTGATGCAGTATAACGTTATAGGTTATAACGTAATAGTATATGACGTTATACGTCATAAATTGGTGCAATATATCGTTATACCTTATAACGTAATAGTATATAAGGTTATACTTCACATAGTGATGCAATATATCGTTATACCTTATAACGTAATAGTATAAAAGGTTATACTTCATATAGTGATGCAATATAACGTTATAAGTGATATAGTGATGCAATATGGCGTTATGCGTTATAACATAATAGTATAAATCGTTATAAGTTATAATGTAATATTCCATAACGTTATACGTCATATAGAAATGCAATATAACGTTATACGTTAAAAACGTAATACTCCATAACTTTATACGTCATATAGTGATGCAATATAACGTTATTGGTTGTAACGTAATAGTATATGACGTTATACGTCATAAATTGGTGCAATATACCGTTATACCTTATAACGTAATAGTATATAAGGTTATACTTCATATAGTGATGCAATATATTGTTATACCTCATAACGTAATAGTATATGACGCTATACGTCATATAGTGGTGCAATATAACGTTATAAGTGATATAGTGATGTAATATAACGTTATCCCTTATAACGTAATAGTTTATAACGTTATACATCATATAGTGACGCAGTACAACGTTATAGGTTATAACGTAATAGTATATGACGTTATACGTCATAAATTGGTGCAATATATCGTTATACCTTATAACGTAATAGTATATGACGTTATACGTCATATAGTGGTGCAATATACCGTTATAAGTGATATAGTGATGCAATATGACGTTATGCCTTATAACGTAATAGTTTATAACGTTATACGTCATATAGTGACGCAGTATAACGTTATTGGTTGTAACGTAATAGTAAATAACGTTATACGTCACATAGTTCTGCAATATATCGTTAAACGTTGTAACGTAATACTCCAAAACGTTATACGTCATATAGTAATGCAATATAACGTTATACGTTAAAACGTAATACTCCATAACTTTATACGTCATATAGTGATGCAATATAACGTTATAAGTGATATAGTGTTGCATTATAACGTTATACCTTATAGCGTAATAGTATATAACGTTATACGTCATATAGTGATGCAGTACAACGTTATAGGTTATAACGTAATAGTATGGGACGCTATACGACATATAGTGGAGCAATATATCGTTATACCTTATAATGTAATAGTATATAAGGTTATACTTCATATAGTAATGCAATATATCGTTATACCTTATAACGTAATAGTATATAACGTTATACGTCATACAGTGACGCAGTATAACGTTATAGGTCCCAACGTAATAACATATAACGTTATACCACATATAGTGATGCAATATATCGTTATACCTTATAACGTAATAGTACATAACGTTATACGTCACATAGTGATGAAATATATCGTTATACCTTATAACGTAATAGTATATATCGTTATACGTCATATAGTGACGCAGCATGACGTTACAGGTTCTATCGTAATAGTTTATGACGTTATACGTCATATAGCGGTGCAATATAACGTTATATGTGATATAGTGATGCAATATAACGTTATAACTGATATAGTGGTACAATATAACGTTATAAGTGATATAGTGATGCAATATAACGTTATAAGTGATATAGTGATGCAATATAACGTTATGCGTTATAACGTAATAGTTTAAATCGTTATACGATATAAGGTAATACTCTACAACGCTATACGTTATAACGTAATAGTTCATAACGTTATACGTCATATAGGGATGCTATATAACGTTAAAAGTGATATAGTGATGCAATATAACGTTATACCTTATAGCGTAATAGTATATAACGTTATACGTCCTATAGTGATGCGGTACAACGTTATAGGTTATAACGTAATATTATACGACGGTTATACGTCAAATAGTTGTGCAATATAACGTTATAAGTGATATAGTGATGCAATATAACGTTATGCGTTATAACGTAATAGTATATAACGTTATACGTTAAAACGTAATACTCCATAACGTTATACGTCATATAGTGGTGCAATATATTGTTATACCTTATAACGTAGTAGTATATAAGGTTATACTACATATAGTGATGCATTATATCGTTATACCTTATAACGTAACAGTACATAACGTTATACGTCACATAGTGATGAAATATATCGTTATACCTTATAACGTAATAGTATATATCGTTATACGTCATATAGTGACGCAGCATGACGTTATAGGTTCTAACGTAATAGTATATGACGTTATACGTCATATAGTGGTGCAATATATCGTTATAAGTGATATAGTGATGCAATATGACGTTATGCCTTATAACGTAATAGTTTATAACGTTAAACGTCATATAGTGATGCAGTACAACGTTATAGGTTATAACGTAATATTATACGACGTTATACGTCATATAGTGGTGCAATATATTGTTATACCTTATAGCGTAATAGTATATAAGGTTATACTTCATATAGTGATGCATTATATCGTTATACCTTATAACGTAATAGTATATATCGTTATACGTCATATAGTGACGCAGTATAACGTTATAGGTCCTAACGTAATAGTATATGACGTTATACGTCATATAGCGGTGCAATATAACGTTATATGGGATATAGTGATGCAATATAACGTTATAACTGATATAGTGGTAGAATATAACGTTATAAGTGATATAGTGATGCAATACAACGTTATAAGTGATATAGTGATGCAATATAACGTTATGCGTTATAACGTAATAGTTTAAATCGTTATACGATATAAGGTAATACTCTACAACGCTATACGTTATAACGTAATAGTTCATAACGTTATACGTCATATAGGGATGCTATATAACGTTAAAAGTGCTATAGTGATGCAATATAACGTTATACCTTATAGCGTAATAGTATATAACGTTATACGTCATATAGTGATGCGGTACAACGTTATAGGTTATAACGTAATATTATACGACGGTTATACGTCAAATAGTTGTGCAATATAACGTTATAAGTGATATAGTGATGCATTATATCGTTATACCTTATAACGTAACAGTACATAACGTTATACGTCACATAGTGATGAAATATATCGTTATACCTTATAACGTAATAGTATATATCGTTATACGTCATATAGTGACGCAGCATGACGTTATAGGTTCTAACGTAATAGTATATGACGTTATACGTCATATAGTGGTGCAATATATCGTTATAAGTGATATAGTGATGCAATATGACGTTATGCCTTATAACGTAATAGTTTATATCGTTAAACGTCATATAGTGATGCAGTACAACGTTATAGGTTATAACGTAATATTATACGACGTTATACGTCATATAGTGGTGCAATATATTGTTATACCTTATAACGTAATAGTATATAAGGTTATACTTCATATAGTGATGCATTATATCGTTATACCTTATAACGTAATAGTATATAACGTTATACTTCATATAGTGATGCAATATATCGTTGTACGTTATAACGTAATAGTGTATAACGTTATACGTCATACAGTGATGCAGTACAACGTTATAGGTTATAACGTAATAGTATATGACGTTATACGTCATATAGCGGTGCAATATAACGTTATAAGTGATATAGTGATGCAATATAACGTTATGCGTTATAACGTAATAGTATATAACGTTATACGGCATATAGTGATGCAATATAGCGTTATGCGTTATAACGTACTAGTATATAACGTTACGCTTCATATAGTGATGCAATATAACGTTTTAAGTGATATAGTGATGCAATATAACGTTATGCGTCATAACGTAATAGTATATAAGGTTATACTTCATATAGTGATGCAATATGACGTTATGCCTTATAACGTAATAGTTTATAACGTTAAACGTCATATAGTGATGCAGTACAACGTTATAGGTTATAACGTAATATTATACGACGTTATACGTCATATAGTGGTGCAATATATTGTTATACCTTATAACGTAATAGTATATAAGGTTATACTTCATATAGTGATGCATTATATCGTTATACCTTATAACGTAATAGTATATAACGTTATACTTCATATAGTGATGCAATATATCGTTGTACGTTATAACGTAATAGTTCATAACGTTATACGTCATATAGGGATGCTATATAACGTTAAAAGTGATATAGTGATGCAATATAACGTTATACCTTATAGCGTAATAGTATATAACGTTATACGTCATATAGTGATGCGGTACAACGTTATAGGTTATAACGTAATATTATACGACGGTTATACGTCAAATAGTTGTGCAATATAACGTTATAAGTGATATAGTGATGCAATATAACGTTATGCGTTATAACGTAATAGTATATAACGTTATACGTTAAAACGTAATACTCCATAACGTTATACGTCATATAGTGGTGCAATATATTGTTATACCTTATAACGTAGTAGTATATAAGGTTATACTACATATAGTGATGCATTATATCGTTATACCTTATAACGTAACAGTACATAACGTTATACGTCACATAGTGATGAAATATATCGTTATACCTTATAACGTAATAGTATATATCGTTATACGTCATATAGTGACGCAGCATGACGTTATAGGTTCTAACGTAATAGTATATGACGTTATACGTCATATAGTGGTGCAATATATCGTTATAAGTGATATAGTGATGCAATATGACGTTATGCCTTATAACGTAATAGTTTATAACGTTAAACGTCATATAGTGATGCAGTACAACGTTATAGGTTATAACGTAATATTATACGACGTTATACGTCATATAGTGGTGCAATATATTGTTATACCTTATAGCGTAATAGTATATAAGGTTATACTTCATATAGTGATGCATTATATCGTTATACCTTATAACGTAATAGTATATATCGTTATACGTCATATAGTGACGCAGTATAACGTTATAGGTCCTAACGTAATAGTATATGACGTTATACGTCATATAGCGGTGCAATATAACGTTATATGTGATATAGTGATGCAATATAACGTTATAACTGATATAGTGGTAGAATATAACGTTATAAGTGATATAGTGATGCAATACAACGTTATAAGTGATATAGTGATGCAATATAACGTTATGCGTTATAACGTAATAGTTTAAATCGTTATACGATATAAGGTAATACTCTACAACGCTATACGTTATAACGTAATAGTTCATAACGTTATACGTCATATAGGGATGCTATATAACGTTAAAAGTGATATAGTGATGCAATATAACGTTATACCTTATAGCGTAATAGTATATAACGTTATACGTCATATAGTGATGCGGTACAACGTTATAGGTTATAACGTAATATTATACGACGGTTATACGTCAAATAGTTGTGCAATATAACGTTATAAGTGATATAGTGATGCATTATATCGTCATACCTTATAACGTAACAGTACATAACGTTATACGTCACATAGTGATGAAATATATCGTTATACCTTATAACGTAATAGTATATATCGTTATACGTCATATAGTGACGCAGCATGACGTTATAGGTTCTAACGTAATAGTATATGACGTTATACGTCATATAGTGGTGCAATATATCGTTATAAGTGATATAGTGATGCAATATGACGTTATGCCTTATAACGTAATAGTTTATATCGTTAAACGTCATATAGTGATGCAGTACAACGTTATAGGTTATAACGTAATATTATACGACGTTATACGTCATATAGTGGTGCAATATATTGTTATACCTTATAACGTAATAGTATATAAGGTTATACTTCATATAGTGATGCATTATATCGTTATACCTTATAACGTAATAGTATATAACGTTATACTTCATATAGTGATGCAATATATCGTTGTACGTTATAACGTAATAGTGTATAACGTTATACGTCATACAGTGATGCAGTACAACGTTATAGGTTATAACGTAATAGTATATGACGTTATACGTCATATAGCGGTGCAATATAACGTTATAAGTGATATAGTGATGCAATATAACGTTATGCGTTATAACGTAATAGTATATAACGTTATACGGCATATAGTGATGCAATATAGCGTTATGCGTTATAACGTACTAGTATATAACGTTACGCTTCATATAGTGATGCAATATAACGTTTTAAGTGATATAGTGATGCAATATAACGTTATGCGTCATAACGTAATAGTATATAAGGTTATACTTCATATAGTGATGCAATATGACGTTATGCCTTATAACGTAATAGTTTATAACGTTAAACGTCATATGGTGATGCAGTACAACGTTATAGGTTATAACGTAATATTATACGACGTTATACGTCATATAGTGGTGCAATATATTGTTATACCTTATAACGTAATAGTATATAAGGTTATACTTCATATAGTGATGCATTATATCGTTATACCTTATAACGTAATAGTATATAACGTTATACTTCATATAGTGATGCAATATATCGTTGTACGTTATAACGTAATAGTGTATAACGTTATACGTCATACAGTGATGCAGTACAACGTTATAGGTTATAACGTAATAGTATATGACGTTATACGTCATATAGCGGTGCAATATAACGTTATAAGTGATATAGTGATGCAATATAACGTTATGCGTTATAACGTAATAGTATATAACGTTATACGGCATATAGTGATGCAATATAGCGTTATGCGTTATAACGTTCTAGTATATAACGTTACGCTTCATATAGTGATGCAATATAACGTTTTAAGTGATATAGTGATGCAATATAACGTTATGCGTCATAACGTAATAGTATATAAGGTTATACTACATATAGTGATGCAATATATCGTTATACCTTATAACGTAATAGTATATAACGTTATACGTCATATAGTGATGCAGTATAACGTTATAGGTTATAACGTAATAGTATATGACGTTATACGTCATATAGTGGTGCAATATATCGTTATACCTTATAATGTAATAGTATATAAGGGTATACTTCATATAGTGATGCAATATATCGTTATACCTTATAACGTAATAGTATATAACGTTATACGTCATATTGTGATGCAGTATAACGTTATAGGTTATAACGTAATAGTATATGACATTATACGTCATATAGTGGTGCAGTATATCGTTATACGTTATAACGCAATAGTATATAACGCTATACGTCACATAGTCATGCAATATGTCGTTATACGTTGTAACGTAATGCTCCATAACGTTATGCGTCATATAGTGGTGCAATATATCGTTATACCTTATAATGTAATAGTATATAAGGGTATACTTCATATAGTGATGCAATATATCGTTATACCTTATAACGTAATAGTATATAAGGTTATACTTCATATATTGATGCAATATATCGTTGTACGTTATAACGTAAAAGTATATGACGTTATTCGTCATATAGTGATGCAATATGTAGTCATACGTTATAGCGTAATACTCTATAACGTTATAAGTTATAATGTAATAGTATATGACGTTATGCGTCATATAGTGATGCAATATAACGCTATAAGTGATATAGTGATGCAATATAACGTTATATCTTATAACGTAATAGTATATAACGTTATACGTCATATAGTGATGCAGTACAACGTTATAGGTTATAGCGTAATAGTATATGACGTTATACGTCATATAGTGATGCAATATAACGTTATAAGTGATATAGTGGTACAATATAACGATATAAGCGATATAGTGATGCAATATAACGTTATAAGTGATATAGTGATGCAATATAAGGTTATGCGCTATAACGTAATAGTATAAATCGTTATACAATATAAGGTAATACTCTATAACGCTATACGTTATAACGTAATAGTTCATAACGTTATACGTCATATAGGGATGCTATATAACGTTATAAGTGATATAGTGATGCAATATAACGTTATATCTTATAACGTAATAGTATATAACGTTATACGTCATATAGTGTTGCAATATAACGTTATAAGTGATATAGTGATGCAATATAACGTTATATCTTATAACGTAGTAGTATATAACGTTATACGTCAGAAAGTGTTGCAATATATCGTTATACCTTATAACGTAATAGTATATAACGTTATAGGTCATATAGTGATGCAGCATAACGTTATAGTTTATGACGTAATAGTATATGACGTTATACACCACATAGTGATGCAATATAACGTCATAAGTGGTATAGTGATGCAATATAACGTAAAGCGTTAAAACGTACTAGTATGTAACGTTAAACTTCATATAGTGATGCAATATATCATTAAACCTTATAATGTAATATTATACAACGTTATACGTCATATAGTGATGCAGTATAACGTGATAGGTTATAACGTAATAGTATACAACGTTATACGCCACATAGTAATGCAGTACAACGTTATAAGTGATATAGTGATGCAAAATAACGTTATGGGTTATAACGTACTATTATATAACGTTATACCTTATAACGTTATAGGTTACAACGTAATAGTATATAACGTTATACGTCCCATAGTGATGAAATATAACGTTATCCATTATAACGCAATAATATACAACGTCATACGTCCTATAGTGATGCAATATAACGTTATGCGTTACAACGTAATAGTATATAAGGTTATACTTCATATAGCGATGCAATATATCGTTATACCTTATAACGTAATAGTATATAACGTTATACGTCACGTAGTAATGCAATATGTCGTTACACGTTATAACGTAATACTCCATAACGTTATACGTCATATAGGGATGCAATATAACGTTATAAGTGATATAGTGATGCAATATAACGTTCTGCGGTATAACGTAATAGTCTATATCGTTATACGTCATACAGTGATGCAATATAACGTTATAAGTGATATAGTGATGCAAAATAACGTTATACGTTATAACGTAACGGTATATGACGTTATACGTCATATGGTGATGCAATATACCGTTATAAGTGATATAGTGATGCAATATAACGTTATGGGTTATAACGTAATAATATAAACCGTTATACGATATAAGGTAATACTCTATAACGCTATACGTTATAACGTAGTAGTTCATAACGTTATTCGTCATATAGGGATGCTATATAACGTCATACGTTACATAGTGATGCAGCATACCGTTATACCTTATAACGTAATAGTATATAACGTTATACGTCATATAGTGATGCAAATAGCGTTAGACGTAATAACGTAATAGTATATAACGTTATACTTCATATAGTGATGCAATATATCGTTATACCTTATAACGTAATAGTATATAAGGTTATACTTCATATAGAGATGCAATATATCCTTACACCTTATAACGTAATAATATATAACGTTATACGTCATATTGTGACGCAGTATAACGTTATAGGTTGTAACGTAATACTCCATAACGTTATACGTCATATAGTAAAGCAACATAACGTTATACGTTATAACAGTTTATAACATTATACATCATATAGTGATGCAGTGTAACGTTATAGGTAATAACGTAATAGTATAAATCGTTATACGCTACAACGTAATACTTCATAACGTTATACGTTATATAGTGATGCAATATAACGTTAAATGTGACATAGTGATGCAATATAACGTTATGCGTTAGAACGTAATAGTATAAATCGTTATACGATATAAGGTAATACTCTATAACACTATATGTTATAACGTAATAGTTCATAACGGTATACGTCATATAGGGATGCTATATAACGTTATCAGTGATATAGTGATGCAATATATCGTTCTACCTTATAACGTAATAGTATATAACGTTATACGTCATATAGTGATGCAGTACAACGTTATAGGTTATAACGTAATAGTATATGACATTATACGTCATATAGTGGTGCAATATAACGTTATAAGTGCCATAGTGATGCACTGTAACGTTATGCATTATAATGTAATATTATATAACGTTATACGACACATAGTGATGCAATATATCGTTATGCCTTATAACGTAATATTATATAGCGTTGTACGTCATACAATGATGCAATATAACGTTATACGCTATAACGTAATTGTATATAACGTTATACGTCATATAGCGATGCAGTACAACGTTATAGGTTATAACGTAATAGTATATAACGTTATACGTCATATAGTGCTGCAGTACAGCGTTATAGGTTATAACGTAATAGTATATGACATTATACGTCATATAATGATGCAATATAACGTTATTAGTTATAACGGAATAGTATAAACGTTATACATCATATAGTGATGCAATATAACGTTATAAGTGATATATTGATGCAATATAACGTTAAATGTGACATAGTGATGCAATATAACGTTATGCGTTATAACGTAATAGTATAAATCGTTATACGATATAAGGTAATACTCTATAACACTATACGTTATAACGTAATAGTTCATAACGTTATACGTCATATAGGGATGCTATATAACGTTATAAGTGGTATAGTGATGCAATATAACGTTATACCTTATAACGTAATAGTATATAACGTTATACGTCATATAGTGATGCAGTACAACGTTATAGGTTATAACGTAATAGTATATGACATTATGCGTCATATAGTGGTGCAATATAACGTTATAAGTGATATATTGATGCAATATAACGTTAAATGTGACATAGTGATGCAATATAACGTTATGCGTTATAACGTAATAGTATAAATCGTTATACAATATAAGGTAATACTCTATAACACGATACGTTATAACGTAATAGTTCATAACGTTATACATCATATAGGGATGCTATATAACGTTATAAGTGGTATAGTAATGCAATATAACGTTATACCTTATAACGTAATAGTATATAACGTTATACGTCATATAGCGATGCAGTACAACGTTATAGGTTATAACGTAATAGTATATGACATTATACGACATATAGTGGTGCAATATAACGTTATAAGTGCCATAGTGATGCACTATAACGTTATGCGTTATAACGTAATAGTATATAACGTTATACGACACATAGTGATGCAATATATCGTTATACTTTATATCGTAAAAGTATATAACGGTATACGTCACATAGTGGTGCAGTATAACGTTACAGGTAATAACGTAATAGTATATAACGTTATGCGTCACATGGTGATGCAGTATAACGTTATATGTTATAGCGTAATAGTATATAACGTTATACGTCACATAGTAATGCAATATGTCGTTATACGTTGTAACGTAATGCTCCATAACTTTATACGTCATATACTAATGCAATATAACGTTATACGTTATAACGTAGCAGTATATGACGTTATTCGTCATATAGTGATGCAATATGTAGTCATACGTTATAGCGTAATAGTCTATAACGTTATACGTTATAATGTAATAGTATATGACGTCATGCGTCATATAATTATGCAATATAACGGTATAAGTGATATAGTGATGCAATATAACGTTATGCGTTATAACGTACTAGTATATAACGATATAATTCATATAGTGATGCAATATAACGTTATATGTGATATAGTGATGCAATATAACGTTATAAGTGATATAGTGATGCAATATAACGTTATGCGTTATAACGTACTAGTATATAACGTTATACTTCATACAGTGATGCAATATAACGCTATAAGTGATATAATGATGCAATATAACGTTATATCTTATAACGTAATACTATTTAACGTTATAGGTCATATAGTGACGCAGTACAACGTTATAGGTTATAACGTAATAGTATATAACGTTATACGTCACATAGTGATGCAATATATCGTTATACGTTGTAACGTAATACTCCATAACGTTATACGTCATATAGTAATGAAATATACCGTTATCCGTTATAACGTAATAGTATATAACGTTATACGGCATATTGTGATGCAATATAACGTAATGCATTATAACGTAATAGTATATAACGTTATGCGTCATATAGTGATGCAATATAACGTTATAAGTGATATAGTGATGCAATATAACTTTATGCGTTATAACGTACTAGTATACAACGTTATACTTCATATAGTGATGCAATATAATGTTATAAGTGATATTGTGATGCAATATAACGTTATAAGCGATATAGTGATGCAATATAACGCTATATGTTATAACATAATTGTTCATGACGTTATACGTCATATAGGGATGCAATATAACGTTATAAGTGATATAGTGATGCAATATATCGTCATACCCTATAACGTGATAGTATATAACGTTATACGACATATAGTGACGCAGTATAACTTTATAGGTTGTAACGTAATACTCCATAACGTTATACGTCATATAGTAATGCAATATAACGTTAAACGTTATAACAGTATATGACGTTATGCGTCATATAGTGACGCAGTACAACGTTATAGGTTATAACGTAATAGTATATAATGGTATACGTCACATAGTGATGCAATATATCGTTATACGTTGTAACGTAATACTCCATAACGTTATACGTCATAGAGTGATGCAATATAACGTTACAAGTTATAACGTAATAGTATAAAAGTTATACATCATATGGTGATGCAGTATAACGTTATAAGTGACACAGTGATGCAATATAGCGTTATGCGTTATAAGTACTTGTATAAATCGTTATACCATATAAGGTAATACTCTCTAACGCTATACGTTATAACGTAATAGTTCATAACGTTATAGGTCATATAGGGATGCTATATAACGTTATAAGTGATATAGTGATGCAATATAACGTTATGCGATATAACGTACTGGTATATAACGTTATACGTCATATAGTGATGCAGTACAACGTTATAGGTTATAACGTAATAGTATATGACGTTATACGTCATATAGTGGTGCAATATATCGTTATACCTTGTAATGTAATAGTATATAAGGTTATACTTCATAAAGTGATGCAATATATTGTTATACCTTGTAACGTAATAGTATATAACGTTATACGTCATATAGTGACGCAGTATAACGTTATAGGTTGTAACGTAATACTCCATAACGTTATACTTCATATAGTAATGCAATATAACGTTATAAGTTATAACGTAATAGTATAAATGTTATACATCATATAGTGATGCAATATAACGTTATAAGTGATATAGTGAGGCAATATAGCGTTATGCGTTATAAGTAATAGTATAAATCGTTATACGAAATAAGGTAGTACTCTATAACACTATAGGTTATAACGTAATAGTTCATAACGTTATACGTCATATAGGAATGCTATATATCGTTATAAGTGATATAGTGATGCAATATAACGTTATACCTTATGATGTAATAGTATATAAGGTTATACTTCTTATAGTGATGCAATATATCGTTATACCTTATAACGTTATAGTATATAACGTTATACGTCATATAGTGATGCAATATAACGTTATGCATTATAACGTAATAGTACATAACGTTATAAGTCAAAAAGGGATGCAGTATAACGTTATAGGTTATAACGCAATAGTATATAACGTTATGCGTCACATAGTCATGCAATATGTCGTTATACGTTGTAACGTAATGCACCATAACGTTACGCGTCATATAGTAATGCAATATACCGTTATAAGTTATAACGTAATAGTATAAATGTTATACATCATATAGTGATGCAATATAACGTTATAAGTGATATAGTGATGCAATATAGCGTTATGCGTTATAAGTAATAGTATAAATCGTTATACGATATAAGGTAGTACTCTATAACACTATAGGTTATAACGTAATAGTTCATAACGTTATACGTCATATAGGAATGCTATATATCGTTATAAGTGATATAGTGATGCAATATAACGTTATACCTTATGATGTAATAGTATATAAGGTTATACTTCTTATAGTGATGCAATATATCGTTATACCTTATAACGTTATAGTATATAACGTTATAAGTGATATAGTGATGCAATATAACGTTATGCGTTATAACGTACTAGTATATAACGTTATACTACATATAGTGATGCAATATAACGTTATAAGTGATATAGTGATGCAATATAACGTTATACCTTATAACGTAATAGTATATAACGATATACTTCATATAGTGATGCAGTACAACGTTATAGGGTATAACGTGATAGTATATGACGTTATACGTCATATAGTGGTGCAATATATCGTTATACCTTATAATGTAATAATATATAAGGTTATACTTCATATAGTGATGCAATATATCGTTATACCTTATAACGTAATAGTATATAAAGTTATACTTCATATAGTGATGCAATATATCGTTATGCCTTATAACGTAATAGTATATAACGTTGTTCGTCATATATTCACGCAGTATAACGTTATAGGTTGTAACGTAATAATCCAGAACGATATACGTCATATAGTAATGCAATATAACGTTATACGTTATAACAGTATTTGACGTTATACGTCATATAGTGATGCAGTATAACGTTATAGGTAATAACGTAATAGTATATAACGTTATACGTCACATAGTGATGAAATATATCGTTATCCCTTATAACGTAATAGTATATAACGTTATACGTCACATAGTGATGAAATATATCGTTATCCGCTATAACGTAATAGTATATAACGTTATACGTCAAATAGTGATGCAATATATAGTTATACGTTATACCGTAATAGTATATAACGTTATACGTCATATAGTGATGCAGTATAACGTTATAGGTTATAACGCAATAGTATATAACGTTATACGTCACATAGTCATGCAATATGTCGTTATACGCTGTAACGTAATGCTCCATAACGCTATGCGTCATATAGTAATGCAATATACCGTTATACGTTATAACGTAAAAGTATATGACGTTGTTCGTCATATAGTGATACAATATGTAGTCATACGTTATAGCGTAATACTCTATAACGTTATAAGTTATAATGTAATAGCATATGACGTTATGCGTCATATAGTGATGCAATATAACGTTATAAGTGATATAGTGATGCAATATAACGTTATGCGTTATAACGTAATAGTATATAACGTTATACGTTAAAACGTAATACTCCATAACGTTTTACGTCATATAGTGGTGCAATATATTGTTATACCTTATAACGTAGTAGTATATAAGGTTATACTTCATATAGTGATGCATTATATCGCCATACCTTATAACGTAATAGTATATAACGTTATACGTCACATAGTGATGAAATATATCGTTATCAGTTATAACGTAATAGTATATAACGTTATACTTCATATAGTGATGCAATATATCGTTATACCTTATAACGTAATAGTATATAAGGTTATACTTCATATAGAGATGCAATATATCCTTACACCTTATAACGTAATAGTATATAACGTTATACGTCATATAGTGACGCAGTATAACGTTATAGGTTGTAACGTAATACTCCATAACGTTATACGTCATATAGTAAAGCAACATAACGTTATACGTTATAACAGTTTATAACATTATACATCATATAGTGATGCAGTGTAACGTTATAGGTAATAACGTAATAGTATAAATCGTTATACGCTACAACGTAATACTTCATAACGTTATACGTTATATAGTGATGCAATATAACGTTAAATGTGACATAGTGATTCAATATAACGTTATGCGTTAGAACGTAATAGTATAAATCGTTATACGATATAAGGTAATACTCTATAACACTATACGTTATAACGTAATAGTTCATAACGTTATACGTCATATAGGGATGCTATATAACGTTATAAGTGGTATAGTGATGCAATATAACGTTATACCTTATAACGTAATAGTATATAACGTTATACGTCATATAGTGATGCAGTACAACGTTATAGTTTATCACGTAATAGTATATGACATTATGCGTCATATAGTGGTGCAATATAACGTTATAAGTGATATATTGATGCAATATAACGTTAAATGTGACATAGTGATGCAATATAACGTTATGCGTTATAACGTAATAGTATAAATCGTTATACAATATAAGGTAATACTCTATAACACGATACGTTATAACGTAATAGTTCATAACGTTATACATCATATAGGGATGCTATATAACGTTATAAGTGGTATAGTAATGCAATATAACGTTATACCTTATAACGTAATAGTATATAACGTTATACGTCATATAGCGATGCAGTACAACGTTATAGGTTATAACGTAATAGTATATGACATTATACGACATATAGTGGTGCAATATAACGTTATAAGTGCCATAGTGATGCACTATAACGTTATGCGTTATAACGTAATAGTATATAACGTTATACGACACATAGTGATGCAATATATCGTTATACTTTATAACGTAAAAGTATATAACGGTATACGTCACATAGTGGTGCAGTATAACGTTACAGGTAATAACGTAATAGTATATAACGTTATGCGTCACATGGTGATGCAGTATAACGTTATATGTTATAGCGTAATAGTATATAACGTTATACGTCACATAGTAATGCAATATGTCGTTATACGTTGTAACGTAATGCTCCATAACTTTATACGTCATATACTAATGCAATATAACGTTATACGTTATAACGTAGCAGTATATGACGTTATTCGTCATATAGTGATGCAATATGTAGTCATACGTTATAGCGTAATAGTCTATAACGTTATACGTTATAATGTAATAGTATATGACGTCATGCGTCATATAATTATGCAATATAACGGTATAAGTGATATAGTGATGCAATATAACGTTATAAGTGATATAGTGATGCAATATAACGTTATGCGTTATAACGTACTAGTATATAACGTTATACTTCATACAGTGATGCAATATAACGCTATAAGTGATATAGTGATGCAATATAACGTTATGCGTTATAACGTACTAGTATATAACGTTATACTTCATACAGTGATGCAATATAACGCTATAAGTGATATAATGATGCAATATAACGTTATATCTTATAACGTAATACTATTTAACGTTATAGGTCATATAGTGATGCAGTACAACGTTATAGGTTATAACGTAATAGTATATGACGTTATACGTCATATAGTAGTGCAATATAACGTTATAAGTGATATAGTGATGCAATATAGCGTTATGCGTTATAACGTAATAGTATATAACGTTATACGTCACATAGTGATGCAATATATCGTTATACGTTGTATCGTAATACTCCATAACGTTGTACGTCATATAGTAATGCAATATAACGTTAAACGTTATAACAGTATATGACGTTATGCGTCATATAGTGACGCAGTACAACGTTATAGGTTATAACGTAATAGTATATAACGTTATACGTCACATAGTGATGCAATATAGCGTTATACGTTGTAACGTAATACTCCATAACGTTATACGTCATATAGTAATGAAATATACCGTTATCCGTTATAACGTAATAGTATATAACGTTATACGGCATATTGTGATGCAATACAACGTAATGCATTATAACGTAATAGTATATAACGTTATGCGTCATATAGTGATGCAATATAACGTTATAAGTGATTTAGTGATGCAATATAACTTTATGCGTTATAACGTACTAGTATACAACGTTATACTTCATATAGTGATGCAATATAATGTTATAAGTGATATTGTGATGCAATATAACGTTATAAGCGATATAGTGATGCAATATAACGCTATATGTTATAACGTAATTGTTCATGACGTTATACGTCATATAGTAGTGCAATATAACGTTATAAGTGATATAGTGATGCAATATATCGTCATACCCTATAACGTGATAGTATATAACGTTATACGTCATATAGTGACGCAGTATAACTTTATAGGTTGTAACGTAATACTCCATAACGTTATACGTCATATAGTAATGCAATATAACGTTAAACGTTATAACAGTATATGACGTTATGCGTCATATAGTGACGCAGTACAACGTTATAGGTTATAACGTAATAGTATATAATGGTACACGTCACATAGTGATGCAATATATCGTTATACGTTGTAACGTAATACTCCATAACGTTATACGTCATAGAGTGATGCAATATAACGTTACAAGTTATAACGTAATAGTATAAAAGTTATACATCATATGGTGATGCAGTATAACGTTATAAGTGACACAGTGATGCAATATAGCGTTATGCGTTATAAGTACTTGTATAAATCGTTATACCATATAAGGTAATACTCTCTAACGCTATACGTTATAACGTAATAGTTCATAACGTTATAGGTCATATAGGGATGCTATATAACGTTATAAGTGATATAGTGATGCAATATAACGTTATGCGATATAACGTACTGGTATATAACGTTATACGTCATATAGTGATGCAGTACAACGTTATAGGTTATAACGTAATAGTATATGACGTTATACGTCATATAGTGGTGCAATATATCGTTATACCTTGTAATGTAATAGTATATAAGGTTATACTTCATAAAGTGATGCAATATATTGTTATACCTTGTAACGTAATAGTATATAACGTTATACGTCATATAGTGACGCAGTATAACGTTATAGGTTGTAACGTAATACTCCATAACGTTATACATCATATAGTAATGCAATATAACGTTATAAGTTATAACGTAATAGTATAAATGTTATACATCATATAGTGATGCAATATAACGTTATAAGTGATATAGTGAGGCAATATAGCGTTATGCGTTATAAGTAATAGTATAAATCGTTATACGAAATAAGGTAGTACTCTATAACACTATAGGTTATAACGTAATAGTTCATAACGTTATACGTCATATAGGAATGCTATATATCGTTATAAGTGATATAGTGATGCAATATAACGTTATACCTTATGATGTAATAGTATATAAGGTTATACTTCTTATAGTGATGCAATATATCGTTATACCTTATAACGTTATAGTATATAACGTTATACGTCATATAGTGATGCAATATAACGTTATGCATTATAACGTAATAGTACATAACGTTATAAGTCAAAAAGGGACGCAGTATAACGTTATAGGTTATAACGCAATAGTATATAACGTTATACGTCACATAGTCATGCAATATGTCGTTATACGTTGTAACGTAATGCACCATAACGTTACGCGTCATATAGTAATGCAATATACCGTTATAAGTTATAACGTAATAGTATAAATGTTATACATCATATAGTGATGCAATATAACGTTATAAGTGATATAGTGATGCAATATAGCGTTATGCGTTATAAGTAATAGTATAAATCGTTATACGATATAAGGTAGTACTCTATAACACTATAGGTTATAACGTAATAGTTCATAACGTTATACGTCATATAGGAATGCTATATATCGTTATAAGTGATATAGTGATGCAATATAACGTTATACCTTATGATGTAATAGTATATAAGGTTATACTTCTTATAGTGATGCAATATATCGTTATACCTTATAACGTTATAGTATATAACGTTATAAGTGATATAGTGATGCAATATAACGTTATGCGTTATAACGTACTAGTATATAACGTTATACTACATATAGTGATGCAATATAACGTTATAAGTGATATAGTGATGCAATATAACGTTATACCTAATAACGTAATAGTATATAACGATATACTTCATATAGTGATGCAGTACAACGTTATAGGGTATAACGTGATAGTATATGACGTTATACGTCATATAGTGGTGCAATATATCGTTATACCTTATAATGTAATAATATATAAGGTTATACTTCATATAGTGATGCAATATATCGTTATACCTTATAACGTAATAGTATATAAAGTTATACTTCATATAGTGATGCAATATATCGTTATGCCTTATAACGTAATAGTATATAACGTTGTACGTCATATATTCACGCAGTATAACGTTATAGGTTGTAACGTAATAATCCAGAACGATATACGTCATATAGTAATGCAATATAACGTTATACGTTATAACAGTATTTGACGTTATACGTCATATAGTGATGCAGTATAACGTTATAGGTAATAACGTAATAGTATATAACGTTATACGTCACATAGTGATGAAATATATCGTTATCCCTTATAACGTAATAGTATATAACGTTATACGTCACATAGTGATGAAATATTTCGTTATCCGCTATAACGTAATAGTATATAACGTTATACGTCAAATAGTGATGCAATATATAGTTATACGTTATACCGTAATAGTATATAACGTTATACGTCATATAGTGATGCAGTATAACGTTATAGGTTATAACGCAATAGTATATAACGTTATACGTCACATAGTCATGCAATATGTCGTTATACGCTGTAACGTAATGCTCCATAACGCTATGCGTCATATAGTAATGCAATATACCGTTATACGTTATAACGTAAAAGTATATGACGTTGTTCGTCATATAGTGATACAATATGTAGTCATACGTTATAGCGTAATACTCTATAACGTTATAAGTTATAATGTAATAGCATATGACGTTATGCGTCATATAGTGATGCAATATAACGTTATAAGTGATATAGTGATGCAATATAACGTTATGCGTTATAACGTAATAGTATATAACGTTATACGTTAAAACGTAATACTCCATAACGTTATACGTCATATAGTGATGCAATATAACGTTATGCGTTATAACGTACTAGTATATAACGTTATACGTCATATAGTAATGCAATATAACGTTATACGTCACATAGTGATGAAATATATCGTTATCCGTTATAACGTAATAGTATATAACGTTATACGTTAAAACGTAATACTCCATAACGTTATACGTGATATAGTTATGCAATATAACGTTATGCGTTATAACGTACTAGTATATAACGTTATGCTTCATATAGTGAAGCAATATAACGTTATAAGTGATATAGTGATGCAATAAAACGTTATACCTTATAACGTAATAGTATATAACGTTATACGTCATATAGTGATGCAGTACAACGTTATAGGTTATAACGTAATAGTATATGACGCTATACGTCATATAGTGGTGCAATATAACGTTATAAGTGATATAGTGATGCAATATAACGTTATGCGTTATAACGTAATAGTATATAACGTTATACGTCACATAGTGATGCAATATATCGTTATACGTTACAACGTAATACTCCATAACGTTATACGCCATATAGAAATGCAATATAATGTTATACGTTAAAACATAATACTCCATAACGTTATACGTCATATAGTGATGCAATATACCGTTATAAGTTATAACGTAATAGTATAAAGGTTATACATCATATAGTGATGCAATATAACGTTATAAGTGATATAGTGATGCAATATAACGTTATAAGTGATATAGTGATGCAATATAACGTTATAAGTGATATAGTGATGCAATAAAACGTTATACCTTATAACGTAATAATATATAACGTTATACGTCATATAGTGATGCAGTACAACGTTATAGGTTATAACGTAATAGTATATGACGCTATACGTCATATAGTGGTGCAATATAACGTTATAAGTGATATAGTGATGCAGTATAACGTTATGCGTTGTAACGCAATACTCCATAACTTTATACGTCATATAGTGATGCAGTATAACGTTATAGGTTCTAACGTAATAGTGTAGAACGTTATACGTCACATAGTGATGAAATATATCGTTATCCGTTATAACGTAATAGTATATAACGTTATACGTTAAAACGTAATACTCCATAACGTTATACGTCATATAGTGATGCAATATAACGTTATGCGTTGTAACGCAATACTCCATAACGTTATACGTCATATAGTGATGCATTATATCGTTATACCTTATAACGTAATAGTATATAACGTATTACGTCACACAGTGATGAAATATATCGTTATCCGTTATAACGTAATGTTATATAACGTTATACGTTAAAACGTAATACTCCATAACGTTATACGTCATATAATGATGCGATATAACGTTATGCGTTATAACGTACTAGTATATAACGTTACGCTTCATATAGTGAAGCAATATAACGTTATAAGTGATATAGTGATGCAATATAACGTTATACCTTATAACGTAATAGTATATAACGTTATACGTCATATAGTGATGCAATATAACGTTATAAGTGATATAGTGATGCAATATAACGTTATGCGTTATAACGTAATAGTATATAAGGTTGTACTTCATATAGTGATGCAATATATCGTTATACCTTATAACGTAATAGTATATAATACTATATGACGTTATACGTCATATAGTGATGCAGTATAACGTTATAGGTTATAACGTAATAGTATATGACGTTATACGTCATATAGTGGTGCAATATATCGTTAAACCTTATAATGTAATAGTATATAAGGTTATACTTCATATAGTGATGCAATATATCGTTATACCTTATAACGTAATAGTATATAACGTTATACGTCACATAGTCATGCAATATGTCGTTATACGTTGTAACGTAATGCTCCAAAACGTTATGCGTCATATAGTAATGGAATATACCGTTATACGTTATAACGTAAAAGTAAATGACGTTATTCGTCATATAGTGATGCAATATGTAGTCATACGTTATAGCGTAACACTCTATAACGTTATAAGTTATAATGTAATAGTATATGACGTTATGCGTCATATAGTGATGCAATATGTCGCTATAAGTGATATAGTGATGCAATATAACGTTATATCTTATAACGTAATAATATATAACGTTATACGTCATATGGTGATGCAGTACAACGTTATAGGTTATAACGTAATAGTATATGACGTTATACGTCATATAGCGGTGCAATATAACGTTATAAGTGATATAGTGTTGCAATATAACGTTATAACTGATATAGTGGTACAATATAACGTTATAAGTGATATAGTGATGCAATATAACGTTATAAGTGATATAGTAATGCAATATAACGTTATGCGTTATAACGTACTAGTATATAACGTTACGCTTCATATAGTGAAGCAATATAACGTTATAAGTGATATAGTGATGCAATATAACATTATACCTTATAACGTAATAGTATATAACGTTATACGTCATATAATGATGCAATGTAACGTTATAAGTGATATAGTGATGCAATATAACGTTATGCGTTATAACGTAATAGTATATAAGGTTGTACCTCATGTAGTGATGCAATATATCGTTATACCTTATAACGTAATAGTATATAACGTTATACGTCATATAGTGATGCAGTATAACGTTATAGGTTATAACGTAATAGTATATGACGTTATACGTCATATAGTGGTGCAATATATCGTTATAAGTGATATAGTGATGCAATATAACGTTATGCGTTATAACGTAATAGTATATAACGTTATACGTCACATAGTGATGCAATATATCGTTATACGTTACAACGTAATACTCCATAACGTTATACGCCATATAGAAATGCAATATAATGTTATACGTTAAAACGTAATACTCCATAACGTTATACGTCATATAGTGATGCTATATAACGTTTTGCGTTATAACGTATTAGTATATAACGTTATGCTTCATATAGTGAAGCAATATAACGTTATAAGTGATATAGTGATGCAATAAAACGTTATACCTTATAACGTAATAGTATATAACGTTATACGTCATATAGTGATGCAGTACAACGTTATAGGTTATAACGTAATAGTATATGACGTTATACGTCACATAGTGATGCAATATATCGTTATACGTTACAACGTAATACTCCATAACGTTATACGCCATATAGAAATGCAATATAATGTTATACGTTAAAACATAATACTCCATAACGTTATATGTCATATAGGGATGCTATATAACGTTATAAGTGATATAGTGATGCAATATAACGTTATACCTTATTACGTATTAGTATATGACGTTATACGTCATATAGCGTTGCAATATAACGTTGTATGAGATATAGTGATGCAATATAACGTTATAACTGATATAGTGGTACAATATAACGTTATAAGTGATATAGTGATGCAATATAACGTTATAAGTGATATTGTGATGCAATATAACGTTATGCGTTATAACGTAATAGTTTAAATCGTTATACGATATAAGGTAATACTCTACAACGCTATACGTTATAACGTAATAGTTCCTAACGTTATACGTCATATAGGGATGCTATATAACGTTATAAGTGATATAGTGATGCAATATAACGTTATACCTTATAACGTAATAGTATATAACGTTATACGTCATATAGTGATGCAGTATAACGTTATAGGTTATAGCGTAAAAGTATATGACGTTATACGTCATATAGTGGTGCAATATATCGTTATACCTTATAATGTAATAGTATTTAAGGTTATACTTCACATAGTGATGCAATATATCGTTATACCTTATAACGTAATAGTATATAACGTTATACGTCATATAGTGATGCAGTATAACGTTATAGGTTATAACGTAATAGTATATGACGTTATACGTCATATAGTGGAGCAATATATCGTTATACCATATAATGTAATAGTATGTAAGGTTATACTTCATATAGTAATGCAATATATCGTTATACCTTATAACGTAATAGTATATAACGTTATACGTCATAGAGTGATGCAATATAACGTTATACGTCAAATAGTGATGCAATATATCGTTATACGTTATAACGCAATAGTATATAACGTTATACGTCATATAGTGATACAGTATAACGTTATAGGTTATAACACAATAGTATATAACGTTATACGTCACATAGTCATGCAATATGTCGTTATACGTTGTAACGTAATGCTCCATAACGTTATGCGTCATATAGTAAAGCAATATACCGTTATACGTTATAACGTAACAGTATATGACGTTATTCGTCATATAGTGATGCAATATGTAGTCATACGTTACAGCGAAATACTCTATAACGTTATAAGTTATAATGTAATAGTATATGACGTTATGCGTCATATAGTGATGCAATATGTCGCTATAAGTGATATAGTGATGCAATATAACGTTATATCTTATAACGTAATAATATATAACGTTATACGTCATATGGTGATGCAGTACAACGTTATAGGTTATAACGTAATAGTATATGACGTTATACGTCATATAGTGGTGCAATATATCGTTATAAGTGATATAGTGATGCAATATAACGTTATGCGTTATAACGTAATAGTATATAACGTTATACGTTACATAGTGATGCAATATATCGTTATACGTTACAACGTAATACTCCATAACGTTATACGCCATATAGAAATGCAATATAATGTTATACGTTAAAACGTAATACTCCATAACGTTATACGTCATATAGTGATGCTATATAACGTTTTGCGTTATAACGTACTAGTATATAACGTTATGCTTCATATAGTGAAGCAATATAACGTTATAAGTGATATAGTGATGCAATAAAACGTTATACCTTATAACGTAATAGTATATAACGTTATACGTCATATAGTGATGCAGTACAACGTTATAGGTTATAACGTAATAGTATATGACGCTATACGTCATATAGTTGTGCAATATAACGTTATAAGTGATATAGTGATGCAATATAACGTTATGCGTTATAACGTAATAGTATATAACGTTATACGTCACATAGTGATGCAATATATCGTTATACGTTACAACGTAATACTCCATAACGTTATACGCCATATAGAAATGCAATATAATGTTATACGTTAAAACATAATACTCCATAACGTTATATGTCATATAGGGATGCTATATAACGTTATAAGTGATATAGTGATGCAATATAACGTTATACCTTATTACGTATTAGTATATGACGTTATACGTCATATAGCGTTGCAATATAACGTTGTATGTGATATAGTGATGCAATATAACGTTATAACTGATATAGTGGTACAATATAACGTTATAAGTGATATAGTGATGCAATATAACGTTATAAGTGATATTGTGATGCAATATAACGTTATGCGTTATAACGTAATAGTTTAAATCGTTATACGATATAAGGTAATACTCTACAACGCTATACGTTATAACGTAATAGTTCCTAACGTTATACGTCATATAGGGATGCTATATAACGTTATAAGTGATATAGTGATGCAATATAACGTTATACCTTATAACGTAATAGTATATAACGTTATACGTCATATAGTGATGCAGTATAACGTTATAGGTTATAGCGTAAAAGTATATGACGTTATACGTCATATAGTGGTGCAATATATCGTTATACCTTATAATGTAATAGTATTTAAGGTTATACTTCACATAGTGATGCAATATATCGTTATACCTTATAACGTAATAGTATATAACGTTATACGTCATATAGTGATGCAGTATAACGTTATAGGTTATAACGTAATAGTATATGACGTTATACGTCATATAGTGGAGCAATATATCGTTATACCATATAATGTAATAGTATGTAAGGTTATACTTCATATAGTAATGCAATATATCGTTATACCTTATAACGTAATAGTATATAACGTTATACGTCATAGAGTGATGCAATATAACGTTATACGTCAAATAGTGATGCAATATATCGTTATACGTTATAACGCAATAGTATATAACGTTATACGTCATATAGTGATACAGTATAACGTTATAGGTTATAACACAATAGTATATAACGTTATACGTCACATAGTCATGCAATATGTCGTTATACGTTGTAACGTAATGCTCCATAACGTTATGCGTCATATAGTAAAGCAATATACCGTTATACGTTATAACGTAACAGTATATGACGTTATTCGTCATATAGTGATGCAATATGTAGTCATACGTTACAGCGAAATACTCTATAACGTTATAAGTTATAATGTAATAGTATATGACGTTATGCGTCATACAGAGACGCAATATAACGTTATAAGTGATATAGTGATGCAATATAACGTTATGCGTTATAACGTACTAGTATATAACGTTATACTTCATATAGTGATGCAATGTAACGCTATAAGTGATATAGTGATGCAATATAACTTTATATCTTATAACGTAATAGTATATAGCGTTATACGTCATATACTTATGCAGTACAACGTTATAGGTTATAACGTAATAGTATATGACGTTATACGTTATACAGCGGTGCAATATAACGTTATAAGTGATATAGTGATGCAATATAACGTTATAAGTGATATAGTGGTACAATATAACGTTATAAGCGATATAGTGATGCAATATAACGTTATAAGAGATATAGTGATGCAATATAAGGTTATGCGTTATAACGTAATAGTTTAAATCGTTATACGATATAAGGTAATACTCTACAACGCTATACGTTGTAACGTAATAGTTCATAACGTTATACGTCATATAGGGATGCTATATAACGTTATAAGTGATATAGTGATGCAATATAACGTATTACCTTATAACGCAATAGTATATAACGTTATACGTCATATAGTGATGCGGTACAACGTTATAGGTTATAACGTAATATTATATGACGTTATACGACATATAGTGGTGCAATATATTGTTATAACTTATAACGTAATAGTATATAAGGTTATACTTCATATAGTGATGCAGTATATCGTTATACCTTATAACGTAATAGTATATAAGATTATACTTCATATAGTGATGCATTATATTGTTATACCTTATATCGTAATAGTATATATCGTTATACGTCATATAGAGACGCAGTATAACGTTATAGGTTCTAACGTAATAGTATATAACGTTATACGTTAAAACTTAATACTCCATAACGTTATACGTCATATAGTAATGCAATATAACGTTATACGTCACATAGTGATGAAATATATCGTTATCCGTTATAACGTAATAGTATATAACGTTATACGTTAAAACGTAATACTCCATAACGTTATACGTCATATAGAGATGCAATAAAACGTTATGCGTTATAACGGACTAGTATATAACGTTATGCTTCATATAGTGAAGCAATGTAACGATATAAGTGATACAGTGATGCAATATAACGTTATACCTTATAACGTAATAGTATATAACGTTATACGTCATATAGTGATGCAGTACAACGTTATAGGTTATAACGTAATAGTATATGACGCTATACGTCATATAGTGGTGCAATATAACGTTATAAGTGATATAGTGATGCAATATAACGTTATGCGTTATAACGTAATAGTATATAACGTTATACGTTAAAACGTAATATTCCATAACGTTATACGTCACATAGTGATGAAATATATCGTTATACCTTATAACATAATAGTATATATCGTTATACGTCATATAGTGACGCAGCATGACGTTATAGGTTCTAACGTAATAGTATATGACGTTATACGTCATATAGTGGTGCAATATATCGTTATAAGTGATATAGTGATGCAATATGACGTTATGCCTTATAACGTAATAGTTTATAACGTTATACGTCATATAGTGACGCAGTATAACGTTATTGGTTGTAACGTAATAGTATATGACGTTATACGTCATAAATTGGTGCAATATATCGTTATACCTTATAACGTAATAGTATATAAGGTTATACTTCACATAGTGATGAAATATATCGTTATCCGTTATAACGTAATAGTATATAACGTTATACGTTAAAACGTAATACTCCATAACGTTATACGTCATATAGTAATGCAATATAACGTTATACGTCATATAGTGATGCAATATATCGTTATACGTTACAACGTAATACTCCATAACGTTATACGCCATATAGTAATGCAATATAACGTTATACGTTAAAACATAATACTCCATATCGTTATAGTTGATATAGTGATGCAATATTCCGCTATAAGTTATAACGTAATAGTATAAAGGTTATACATCATATAGTGATGCAATATAACGTTATAAGTGATATAGTGATGCAATATAACGTTATAAGTGGTTTAGTTATGCAATATAACGTTATAAGTGATATAGTGATGCAATATAACGTAATGCGTTATAACGTAATAGTATAAATCGTTATACGATATAAGGTAATACCCTATAACGATATAGGTTATAACGTAATACTCCATAACGTTATACGTCATATAGTAATGCAATATAACGTTATAAGTGATACAGTGACGCAATATAACGTTATGCGTTATAACGTAATAGTATATAACGTTATACGTCACATAGTGATGCAATATATCGTTATACGTTAAAACGTAATACTCCATAACGTTATACGTCATGTAGTGATGCAAAATAACGCTATACGTTATAACGTAACAGTTCATAACGTTATACGCCATATAGGGATGCTATATACCGTTATAAGTGATATAGTGATGCAATATAACGTTATACCTTATAATGTAATAGTATATAAGGTTATACGTCACATAGTGATGAAATATATCGTTATCCGTTATAACGTAATAGTATATAAAGTTATACGTTAAAACGTAATACTCCATAACGATATACGTCATATAGTGATGCAAAATAACGCTATACCATATAACGTAACAGTTCATAACGTTATACGTCATATAGGGATGCTATATAACGTTATAAGTGATATAGTGATGCAATATAACGTTATATCTTATAACGTAATAGTATATAACGTTATACGTCATATAGTGATGCAATATACCGTTATACGTTATAACGTAATAGTATATAACGTTATACGTCATATAGTGATGCAATATAACGTTATACGTTATAACGTAAGAGTATATGACGTTATTCGTCATATACTGATGCAAAATATCGTTATACCTTATAACGTAATAGTATATAAGGTTATACTTCATATAGTCATGCAATATATCGTTATGCGTTATAACGTAATAGAATATAAGGTTATACTTCATATAGTGATGCAATATATCGTTATACCTTATAACGTAATAGTATATAACGTTGTACGTCAAATAGTGACGCAGTATAACGTTATAGGTTGTAACGTAATAATCCAGAACGATATACGTCATATAGTGATGCAATATAACGCTATACGTTATAGCGTAATAGTTCATAACGTTATACGTCATATAGGGATGCTATATAACGTTATAAGTGATATAGTGATACAATATAGCGTTATGTGTTATAACGTCATAGCATAAATCGTTATACGATATAAGGAAATACTCTATAACGCTATACGTTATAACGTAATAGTTCATAACGTTATACGTCATATAGGGATGCCATAAAACGTTATAAGTGATATAGTGATGCAATATAACGTTATATCTTATAACGTAATTGTATATGACGTTATACGTCATATAGTGAAGCAATATATCGTTATACGTTATAACGTAATAGTATATAACGTTATACGTCATATAGTGATACAATATAACGTTATACGTTATAGCGTAAGAGTATATCACGTTATTCGTCATATACTGATGCAAAATATCGTTATACCTTATAACAGTATACCTTATAATAGTATATAAGGTTATACTTCATATAGTCATGCAATATATCGTTATACGCTATAACGTAATAGTATATAACGTTATACGTCATATAGTGATACAATCTAACGTTATGTGTTATAATGTAATAGTATATGACGTTATGATTCATATAGTGATGCAATATAACGTTATAAGTGATATAGTGATGCAATATAATGTTATGGCTTATAACGTAATAGTATATAACGTTATACGTCATATAGTGATGCAGTACATCGTTATAGGTTATAACGTAATAGTATATGACGTTATACGCCATATAGTGGTGCAATATAACGTTATAAGTGATATAGTGATGCAATATAACGTTATACCTTATAACGTAATAGCATATAACGTTATATGTCACATAGTGATGCAATATATCGTTATACGTTGTAACGTAATACTCCATAACGTTATACGTCATATAGTCATGCAATATAACGTTATACGTTATAACAGTATATGACGTTATACGTCATATAGTGATGCAGTATAACGTTATAGGTAATAACGTAATAGTATATAACGTTATCCGACACATAGTGTCACATATTTATGATATAGTGATGAAATATATCGCTATACGTTATAACGTAATAGTATATACGTTATACGTCATATAGTGATGCAGTATAACGTTATAGGTTATAACGCAATAGTATATAACGTTATACGTCACATAGTCATGCAATATGTCGTTATACGTTGTAACGTAATAGTATATAACGTTATACGTCATATAGTGATGCAATATAACGTTATGCATTATAACGTAATAGTATATAACGTTATACGTCAAATAGTGATGCAATATATCGTTATACGTTATAACGTAATAGTATATAACGTTATACGTCATATAGTGATGCAATATACCGTTATACGTTATATAGGGGTGCAATATATCGTCATACCTTATAACGTAATAGTATATAACGTTGTACGTCATATAGTGACGCAGTATAACGTTATGGGTTGTAATGTAATAATCCAGAACGATATACGTCATATAGTAATGCAATATAACGATATACGTTATAACGTAACAGTATATGACGTTATTCGTCATATAGTGATGCAGTATAACGTTATAGGTAATAACGTAATAGTATGTAACGTTATACGTCACATAGTGATGAAATATATCGTTATCCGTTATAACGTAATAGTATATAACGTTATACGTCATATAGTGATGCAATATAACGTTATGCATTATAACGTAATAGTATATAACGTTATACGTCAAATAGTGATGCAATATATCGTTATACGTTATAACGTAATAGTATATAACGTTATACGTCATATAGTGATGCAATATGTAGTCATACGTTATAGCGTAATACTCTATAACGTTATAAGTTATAATGTAAAAGTATATAACGTTATACTTCATATAGTGATGCTTCATATCGTTATAAGTGATATAGTGATGCAATATAACGTTATACCTTATAATGTAATAGTATATAAGGTTATACGTCATATAGTGATGCAGTACAACGTTATAGGTTATAACGTAATAGTATATAACGTTATGCGTCATATAGTGATGCAGTACATCGATATAGGATATACCGTAATAGTATATGACGTTATACGTCATATAGGGGTGCAATATATCTTTATACCTTATAATGTAATAGTATATAAGGTTATACTTCATATAGTGATGCAATATATCGTTATACCTTATAACGTAATAGTATATAAGGTTATACTTCATATAGTGATGCAATATATCGTTATACCTTATAACGTAATAGTATATAACGTTGTACGTCATATAGTGACGCAGTATAACGTTATAGGTTGTAACATAATAATCCAGAAAGATATACGTCATATAGTAATGCAATATAACGTTATACGTTATAACAGTATATGTCGTTATACGTCATATAGTGACGCAGTATAACGTTATAGGTAATAACGTAATAGTATATAACGTTATACGTCACATAGTGATGAAATATATCGTTATGCGTTATAACGTAATAGTATATAACGTTATACGTCATATAGTGATGCAGTATAACGTTATAGGTTATAACGTAATAGTATATGACGTTATACGTCATATAGTGGTGCAATATATCGTTATACCTTATAATGTAATAGTATATAAGGTTATGCTTCATATAGTGATGCAATATATCGTTATACCTTATAACGTAATAGTATATAACGTTATACGTCATATAGTGATGCAGTATAACGTTATAGGTTATAACGTAATAGTATATAACGTTATACTTCACATAGTAATGCAATATGTCGTTATACGTTGTAATGTAGTGCTCCATAAAGTTGTGCGTTGTCACGTCCCGCGTTCCGCACGTGACGCCACGAACCAATTACTTATGAATAATTAAACACGACCAGTAATAATAAATTAACTAATAACTAACCAATCAAAATAAAAAGAATTATACGACAGACAATCAAAATGAAATAAATGAATCAATAAGAAGAAACACTACAACCAATCAGCAATGACATATAAAATACAAATAAAATGAAATAATTAAATGAACCAATAAATAAAACAAGCCGCGATTCAAATGTATGAGATTTCTCTGCGAAAACACATGTATATACACACACGTGTATGCATATCTGTGTGTGTGACCTACTTCGTGAATCTGAATAATTGGTAATCTAATAAAATATAAAAGAAATAAAATATACTACACTACATCAGCATTCTAATAAAAGTGAAAATTGTATACAAGATTACTCTGCGACACACACATATATAGATATACACATGCGTACGCGTATCTTTGGGAAAAATTCATAATATATATATATATATATATTTATATGTATGTATACGTTATTGAACCATTAAAACGCAAAGAAATAAATATATAGAATTACATTTCTACGAACCTAGAGAATTATAAACGATATCCACATTATGGAATATTCAACCAATTAACGATCTGAGAAACAATGAGAATAACAATACACGCACATATACATATGCATATGTATATTTTACATAATGGAAAATTATATTGTGAAATGTATATATATATATATACACGTATTATTATATCGAACAACTACTCATCTAATATACAAAACCACCTTGTAAAAATTACATTACTGAACATTCAACAAAACCAACTGAAGATTTAATATAATAATATATAATAATATAATAATATATATATATATATATAGATATGTGAAATAGCGTTGTATATAACCAGAAACAATACAAATGTCACACGACTTCTTCAACAACTTCGACTCTTCGTTCCTGCCGACAACACCTCACACGATGACTGCGTCTTCTAGGGCCACTTACGGATTCTTTACAATTCTTCTTCTTCTTGCACTGAAATATCATATGCAGTGAATAAAATACGAAAGAAGCAGGATGAACTAAATAAAAGAAATCATAACAAGATACACACCGAGACAGTCCGCATGGGAACCTCTGACAAAGATACCTCCGTATCTATCATTAAACGCATAATAATCAAGATGCACAAACCTCATTTGGAAGTCGACACCACTCACAGCGTGCCAATGCAAGGGAGGAAAACGAATGAAATTGTATTTCGAGAAGACGTTTCACCACTTTCCATAGATCAGAAACTGGAGTTACACAACTAATAACCTAATAACAAGAAAGTAATATAAAATATACACGATTTAATATATAGCAAATATGGACATATAAATCTACAAGGAGCAAAATATATCTCATATTGTCAAATAAAACCAAATTGTCAAAAGATCATCAGGACACGACGCCAACGAAGGTGCCACTGTGCCTATTTGGATGGAAAACCGCCACTTCAGCATCATCCCTCGCACATATTCACACACGCACGTCGATCACGTCATCTCCTACCATTCGCATATCTTCTTCCTCTTGCGCTAAAACGAATTCACAAGTTTAAGGAAACAAACAACATGCGAAACGAGACAGAATACTAAAAACACACTCACACGGTTCGCACAGGCGCGGACGCTTTTGTGTCCATGACTCAACATAACCTGTAATCATCAAACTCCACGTTCTCTCATGAAAACTCTAAAAACCTGCAACATTGCGATTCCCACCGGAACGAACTGTCACGTGACCGTCATCCCATTGGGGATGTCATTATAAAAAGCGTAGCGACACAATTCAAATCGGAGTAATCGTTACCAGTTGAATAAAAGAGTAAGAGAGTAATTGTTAGCGGTTCGGGAGAATTAAGCGAAAAATAAAGAACAGTCAGATTAATTGTTAGCGTTAGCGTTAGCGATTAATTGTTAGTGGTTCAGTTAGAACAATCAGAGTAATTGTGAAAAGAGAGTAACTGCCATTAGTTGGTTCAGTTAGAATATAGTCAGAGAAATTGTTAGCGTCCGGGAGAATTTAACGAAATTAAAAAAGAGTAATTCAGTTAGAAGAAAGAAATAGGATAGGGCAATTGTGATTAGTTGGTTCAGGAGAATTTAGCGAAAATAAGGAGAGTAATTGTTAGTCGTGCAATTGAATTTGAGTGAGTCTGATATCAGTTCGTTCAGTTGATTTAATTAGAATTTAAGTTAGGATTAGAGAATAATTGTTCGTTCCAGTTCGAGTTTAAGAATTACGAGATATAAATGTTATTAGTCAGTTCGAATTATTAAATAATTGTTATTAGTCAGTTAGAATTAAAACAATAGTTGGCTCAAGTTTTTGTGTTAGAGTTTCGAATTGTTAAACACGTCCGGGCACACTGTTGTTTACACTGTTCAAATTAAATAAAGATTAAAACGAAAAATTATAGAAGTGTCGATCTTTGTAAAACCGGAATCACCCCAGCGGCCTGCCGTTCATCAGCGGAGGCCAACGTCAGGTGAGTCAACTTTAATTATTATTAATAATTAATAATAAACATAATAAATAATATCAATGATTAGTATAATTCGTCATTAATTCCGCCAGTAATAATTATTTATAATATAATTGTTTATTCCAAACAATCCTCTCCCGTGCTAGTATTCCTGCACATAGCAGGTTAGCGGAAACGTGGAGATTGTTGACCAGTGGCCTAAACTCCGATCAACGCTACACAATCTAACAAGAAATATCTAATTGAAACAGTCCTTAGACTGTTTCTGGTGGCAGCGACTACTACATTGTTTAAAATTTCAAAATTTGGATAGCGCAACGTAACAGCGTCATATAGTAATGCAATATAACGTTATACGGTATAACGTAACAGTATATGACGTTATTCGTCATGTAGTGATGCGATATGTAGTTATACGTTATAGCGTAATTCTCTATAACGTTATACGTTACAATGTAATAGTATATGACGTTATGCGTCATATAGTGATACAATATAACGTTATAAGTGATATAGTGTTGCAATATAACGTTATACCTTATAACGTAATAGTATATAACGTTATACGTCATATAGTGATGCAGCACGACGTTATAGGTTATAACGTAATAGTATATGACGTTATACGTCATATAGTGGTGCAATATAACGTTATAAGTGATATAGTGATGCAATATAACGTTATGCGTTATAACGTAATAATATAAATAGTTATACGATATAAGGTAATACTCTACAACGCTATACGTTATAACGTAATATTTCATAACGTTATACGTCATATAGGGATGCTATATAACGATATAAGTGATATAGTGATGCAATATAACGCTATACCTTATAACGTAATAGTATATAACGCTATACGTCATATAGTGACGCAGTATAACGTCACAGGTTGTAACGTAATACTCCATAACGTTATACGTCATATAGTAATGCAATATAACGTTATACGTTATAACAGTATATGACGTTATACGTCATATAGTGATACAGTATAACGTTATAGGTAATAACGTAACAGTATATACCGTTATACGTCACATAGTGATGAAATATATCGTTATCCGTTGTAACGTAATACTCCATAACGTTATACGTCATATAGTGATGCAATATAACGTTATAAGTTATAACGTAATAGTATGTAACGTTATACGTCATATAGTGATGCAGTACAACGTTATAGGTTATAACGTAATAGTATATGACGTTATACGTCAATTAGTGATGCAGTATAACGTTACAGGTAATAACGTAATAGTATATAACATTATACGTCATATAGTGATACAATATAACGTTATAAGTGATACAGTGATGCAATATAACGTTATTCGTTATAAGGTAATAGTATATAAGGTTATACTTCATATAGCGATGCAATATATCGTTATACGTTATAACGTAATAGTATATAACGTTATACGTCATATAGTGATGCAGTATAACGTTATATCTTATAACGTAATTGTATATGACGTTATACGTCATATAGTGAAGCAATATATCGTTATACGTTATAACGTAATAGTATATAACGTTATACGTCATATAGTGATACAATATAACGTTATACGTTATAGCGTAAGAGTATATCACGTTATTCGTCATATACTGATGCAAAATATCGTTATACCTTATAACAGTATACCTTATAATAGTATATAAGGTTATACTTCATATAGTCATGCAATATATCGTTATACGCTATAACGTAATAGTATATAACGTTATACGTCATATAGTGATACAATCTAACGTTATGTGTTATAATGTAATAGTATATGACGTTATGATTCATATAGTGATGCAATATAACGTTATAAGTGATATAGTGATGCAATATAATGTTATGGCTTATAACGTAATAGTATATAACGTTATACGTCATATAGTGATGCAGTACATCGTTATAGGTTATAACGTAATAGTATATGACGTTATACGCCATATAGTGGTGCAATATAACGTTATAAGTGATATAGTGATGCAATATAACGTTATACCTTATAACGTAATAGCATATAACGTTATATGTCACATAGTGATGCAATATATCGTTATACGTTGTAACGTAATACTCCATAACGTTATACGTCATATAGTCATGCAATATAACGTTATACGTTATAACAGTATATGACGTTATACGTCATATAGTGATGCAGTATAACGTTATAGGTAATAACGTAATAGTATATAACGTTATCCGACACATAGTGTCACATATTTATGATATAGTGATGAAATATATCGCTATACGTTATAACGTAATAGTATATACGTTATACGTCATATAGTGATGCAGTATAACGTTATAGGTTATAACGCAATAGTATATAACGTTATACGTCACATAGTCATGCAATATGTCGTTATACGTTGTAACGTAATAGTATATAACGTTATACGTCATATAGTGATGCAATATAACGTTATGCATTATAACGTAATAGTATATAACGTTATACGTCAAATAGTGATGCAATATATCGTTATACGTTATAACGTAATAGTATATAACGTTATACGTCATATAGTGATGCAATATACCGTTATACGTTATATAGGGGTGCAATATATCGTCATACCTTATAACGTAATAGTATATAACGTTGTACGTCATATAGTGACGCAGTATAACGTTATGGGTTGTAATGTAATAATCCAGAACGATATACGTCATATAGTAATGCAATATAACGATATACGTTATAACGTAACAGTATATGACGTTATTCGTCATATAGTGATGCAGTATAACGTTATAGGTAATAACGTAATAGTATGTAACGTTATACGTCACATAGTGATGAAATATATCGTTATCCGTTATAACGTAATAGTATATAACGTTATACGTCATATAGTGATGCAATATAACGTTATGCATTATAACGTAATAGTATATAACGTTATACGTCAAATAGTGATGCAATATATCGTTATACGTTATAACGTAATAGTATATAACGTTATACGTCATATAGTGATGCAATATGTAGTCATACGTTATAGCGTAATACTCTATAACGTTATAAGTTATAATGTAAAAGTATATAACGTTATACTTCATATAGTGATGCTTCATATCGTTATAAGTGATATAGTGATGCAATATAACGTTATACCTTATAATGTAATAGTATATAAGGTTATACGTCATATAGTGATGCAGTACAACGTTATAGGTTATAACGTAATAGTATATAACGTTATGCGTCATATAGTGATGCAGTACATCGATATAGGATATACCGTAATAGTATATGACGTTATACGTCATATAGGGGTGCAATATATCTTTATACCTTATAATGTAATAGTATATAAGGTTATACTTCATATAGTGATGCAATATATCGTTATACCTTATAACGTAATAGTATATAAGGTTATACTTCATATAGTGATGCAATATATCGTTATACCTTATAACGTAATAGTATATAACGTTGTACGTCATATAGTGACGCAGTATAACGTTATAGGTTGTAACATAATAATCCAGAAAGATATACGTCATATAGTAATGCAATATAACGTTATACGTTATAACAGTATATGTCGTTATACGTCATATAGTGACGCAGTATAACGTTATAGGTAATAACGTAATAGTATATAACGTTATACGTCACATAGTGATGAAATATATCGTTATGCGTTATAACGTAATAGTATATAACGTTATACGTCATATAGTGATGCAGTATAACGTTATAGGTTATAACGTAATAGTATATGACGTTATACGTCATATAGTGGTGCAATATATCGTTATACCTTATAATGTAATAGTATATAAGGTTATGCTTCATATAGTGATGCAATATATCGTTATACCTTATAACGTAATAGTATATAACGTTATACGTCATATAGTGATGCAGTATAACGTTATAGGTTATAACGTAATAGTATATAACGTTATACTTCACATAGTAATGCAATATGTCGTTATACGTTGTAATGTAGTGCTCCATAAAGTTGTGCGTTGTCACGTCCCGCGTTCCGCACGTGACGCCACGAACCAATTACTTATGAATAATTAAACACGACCAGTAATAATAAATTAACTAATAACTAACCAATCAAAATAAAAAGAATTATACGACAGACAATCAAAATGAAATAAATGAATCAATAAGAAGAAACACTACAACCAATCAGCAATGACATATAAAATACAAATAAAATGAAATAATTAAATGAACCAATAAATAAAACAAGCCGCGATTCAAATGTATGAGATTTCTCTGCGAAAACACATGTATATACACACACGTGTATGCATATCTGTGTGTGTGACCTACTTCGTGAATCTGAATAATTGGTAATCTAATAAAATATAAAAGAAATAAAATATACTACACTACATCAGCATTCTAATAAAAGTGAAAATTGTATACAAGATTACTCTGCGACACACACATATATAGATATACACATGCGTACGCGTATCTTTGGGAAAAATTCATAATATATATATATATATATATTTATATGTATGTATACGTTATTGAACCATTAAAACGCAAAGAAATAAATATATAGAATTACATTTCTACGAACCTAGAGAATTATAAACGATATCCACATTATGGAATATTCAACCAATTAACGATCTGAGAAACAATGAGAATAACAATACACGCACATATACATATGCATATGTATATTTTACATAATGGAAAATTATATTGTGAAATGTATATATATATATATACACGTATTATTATATCGAACAACTACTCATCTAATATACAAAACCACCTTGTAAAAATTACATTACTGAACATTCAACAAAACCAACTGAAGATTTAATATAATAATATATAATAATATAATAATATATATATATATATATAGATATGTGAAATAGCGTTGTATATAACCAGAAACAATACAAATGTCACACGACTTCTTCAACAACTTCGACTCTTCGTTCCTGCCGACAACACCTCACACGATGACTGCGTCTTCTAGGGCCACTTACGGATTCTTTACAATTCTTCTTCTTCTTGCACTGAAATATCATATGCAGTGAATAAAATACGAAAGAAGCAGGATGAACTAAATAAAAGAAATCATAACAAGATACACACCGAGACAGTCCGCATGGGAACCTCTGACAAAGATACCTCCGTATCTATCATTAAACGCATAATAATCAAGATGCACAAACCTCATTTGGAAGTCGACACCACTCACAGCGTGCCAATGCAAGGGAGGAAAACGAATGAAATTGTATTTCGAGAAGACGTTTCACCACTTTCCATAGATCAGAAACTGGAGTTACACAACTAATAACCTAATAACAAGAAAGTAATATAAAATATACACGATTTAATATATAGCAAATATGGACATATAAATCTACAAGGAGCAAAATATATCTCATATTGTCAAATAAAACCAAATTGTCAAAAGATCATCAGGACACGACGCCAACGAAGGTGCCACTGTGCCTATTTGGATGGAAAACCGCCACTTCAGCATCATCCCTCGCACATATTCACACACGCACGTCGATCACGTCATCTCCTACCATTCGCATATCTTCTTCCTCTTGCGCTAAAACGAATTCACAAGTTTAAGGAAACAAACAACATGCGAAACGAGACAGAATACTAAAAACACACTCACACGGTTCGCACAGGCGCGGACGCTTTTGTGTCCATGACTCAACATAACCTGTAATCATCAAACTCCACGTTCTCTCATGAAAACTCTAAAAACCTGCAACATTGCGATTCCCACCGGAACGAACTGTCACGTGACCGTCATCCCATTGGGGATGTCATTATAAAAAGCGTAGCGACACAATTCAAATCGGAGTAATCGTTACCAGTTGAATAAAAGAGTAAGAGAGTAATTGTTAGCGGTTCGGGAGAATTAAGCGAAAAATAAAGAACAGTCAGATTAATTGTTAGCGTTAGCGTTAGCGATTAATTGTTAGTGGTTCAGTTAGAACAATCAGAGTAATTGTGAAAAGAGAGTAACTGCCATTAGTTGGTTCAGTTAGAATATAGTCAGAGAAATTGTTAGCGTCCGGGAGAATTTAACGAAATTAAAAAAGAGTAATTCAGTTAGAAGAAAGAAATAGGATAGGGCAATTGTGATTAGTTGGTTCAGGAGAATTTAGCGAAAATAAGGAGAGTAATTGTTAGTCGTGCAATTGAATTTGAGTGAGTCTGATATCAGTTCGTTCAGTTGATTTAATTAGAATTTAAGTTAGGATTAGAGAATAATTGTTCGTTCCAGTTCGAGTTTAAGAATTACGAGATATAAATGTTATTAGTCAGTTCGAATTATTAAATAATTGTTATTAGTCAGTTAGAATTAAAACAATAGTTGGCTCAAGTTTTTGTGTTAGAGTTTCGAATTGTTAAACACGTCCGGGCACACTGTTGTTTACACTGTTCAAATTAAATAAAGATTAAAACGAAAAATTATAGAAGTGTCGATCTTTGTAAAACCGGAATCACCCCAGCGGCCTGCCGTTCATCAGCGGAGGCCAACGTCAGGTGAGTCAACTTTAATTATTATTAATAATTAATAATAAACATAATAAATAATATCAATGATTAGTATAATTCGTCATTAATTCCGCCAGTAATAATTATTTATAATATAATTGTTTATTCCAAACAATCCTCTCCCGTGCTAGTATTCCTGCACATAGCAGGTTAGCGGAAACGTGGAGATTGTTGACCAGTGGCCTAAACTCCGATCAACGCTACACAATCTAACAAGAAATATCTAATTGAAACAGTCCTTAGACTGTTTCTGGTGGCAGCGACTACTACATTGTTTAAAATTTCAAAATTTGGATAGCGCAACGTAACAGCGTCATATAGTAATGCAATATAACGTTATACGGTATAACGTAACAGTATATGACGTTATTCGTCATGTAGTGATGCGATATGTAGTTATACGTTATAGCGTAATTCTCTATAACGTTATACGTTACAATGTAATAGTATATGACGTTATGCGTCATATAGTGATACAATATAACGTTATAAGTGATATAGTGTTGCAATATAACGTTATACCTTATAACGTAATAGTATATAACGTTATACGTCATATAGTGATGCAGCACGACGTTATAGGTTATAACGTAATAGTATATGACGTTATACGTCATATAGTGGTGCAATATAACGTTATAAGTGATATAGTGATGCAATATAACGTTATGCGTTATAACGTAATAATATAAATAGTTATACGATATAAGGTAATACTCTACAACGCTATACGTTATAACGTAATATTTCATAACGTTATACGTCATATAGGGATGCTATATAACGATATAAGTGATATAGTGATGCAATATAACGCTATACCTTATAACGTAATAGTATATAACGCTATACGTCATATAGTGACGCAGTATAACGTCACAGGTTGTAACGTAATACTCCATAACGTTATACGTCATATAGTAATGCAATATAACGTTATACGTTATAACAGTATATGACGTTATACGTCATATAGTGATACAGTATAACGTTATAGGTAATAACGTAACAGTATATACCGTTATACGTCACATAGTGATGAAATATATCGTTATCCGTTGTAACGTAATACTCCATAACGTTATACGTCATATAGTGATGCAATATAACGTTATAAGTTATAACGTAATAGTATGTAACGTTATACGTCATATAGTGATGCAGTACAACGTTATAGGTTATAACGTAATAGTATATGACGTTATACGTCAATTAGTGATGCAGTATAACGTTACAGGTAATAACGTAATAGTATATAACATTATACGTCATATAGTGATACAATATAACGTTATAAGTGATACAGTGATGCAATATAACGTTATTCGTTATAAGGTAATAGTATATAAGGTTATACTTCATATAGCGATGCAATATATCGTTATACGTTATAACGTAATAGTATATAACGTTATACGTCATATAGTGATGCAGTATAACGTTATAGGTTATAACGTAATAGTATATGACGTTATACGTCATATAGTGGTGCAATATATCGTTATACCTTATAATGTAATAGTATATAAGGTTATGCTTCATATAGTGATGCAATATATCGTTATACCTTATAACGTAATAGTATATAACGTTATACGTCATATAGTGATGCAGTATAACGTTATAGGTTATAACGTAATAGTATATGGCGTTATACGTCATATAGTGGAGCAATATACCGTTATAGCATATAATGTAATAGTATATAAGGTTATACTTCATATAGTAATGCAATATATCGTTATCCCTTATAACGTAATAGTATATAACGTTATACGTCATAAAGTGGTGCAATATATCGTTATACCTTATAATGTAATAGTATATAAGGTTATACTTCATATAGTGATGCAATATAACGTTATAACGTATATACCTTATAACGTAATAGTATATAAGGTTATACATCATATAGTGATGCAATATAACGTTATAAGTGATATAGTGATGCAATATAGCGTTATGCGTTATAACATAATAGTATAAATCGTTATAAGTTATAAGGTAATACTCCATAACGTTATACGTTATAATGTAATAGTATATGACGTTATACGTTATATAGTGATGCAGTACAACGTTATAGGTTATAACGTAATAGCATATGAAGTTATACGTCATATAGTGGTGTAATATATCGTTATACCTTATAATGTAATAGTATATAAGGTTATACTTCATATAGTGAAGCAATATAACGTTATACCTTATAACGTAATAGTATATGAGGTTATACTTCATATAGCGATGCAATATATCGTTATACGTTATAACGTAATAGTATATAACGTTATACGTCATATAGTGATGCAGTATAACGTTATAGGTTATAACGTAATAGTATATGACGTTATACGTCATATAGTGGTGCAATATAACGTTATACCTTATAATGTAATAGTATATAAGGTTATGCTTCATATAGTGATGCAATATATCGTTATACCTTATAACGTAAGAGTATATAACGTTATACGTCATATAGTGATGCAGTATAACGTTATAGGTTATAACGTAATAGTATATGACGTTATACGTCATATAGTGGAGCAATATATCGTTATAGCATATAATGTAATAGTATATAAGGTTATACTTCATATAGTAATGCAATATATCGTTATCCCTTATAACGTAATAGTATATAAGGTTATACTTCATATAGTGATGCAATATATTGTTATACCTTATAACGTAATAGTATATAACGTTATACGCCATATAGTGATGCAGTACAACGTTATAGGTTATAACGTAATAGTATGGGACGCTATACGACATATAGTGGAGCAATATATCGTTATACCTTATAATGTAATAGTATATAATGTTATACTTCATATAGTCAAGCAATATATCGTTATACCTTATAACGTAGTAGTATATAAGGTTATACTTCATATAGTAATGCAATATATCGTTATACCTTATAACGTAATAGTATATAACGTTATACGTCATACAGTGACGCAGTATAACGTTATAGGTTCTAACGTAGTAGTATATAACGTTATACGTCACATAGTGATAAATATATCATTATCTGTTATACCGTAATAGTATATAACGTTATACGTTGAAACGTAATACTCCATAACGTTATACGTCATATAGTGATGCAATATAACGTTATACCTTATAACGTAATTGTATATAACGTTATACGTCATAGAGTGATGAAATATAACGTTATTCCTTATAACGTAATAGTATATAACGTTATACGTCACATAATGATGCAATATAACGTTATAAGTTATAACGTAATAGTATGTAACGTTATACGTCATATAGTGATGCAGTACAACGTTATAGGTTATAACGTAATAGTATATGACGTTATACGTCAATTAGTGATGCAGTATAACGTTACAGGTAATAACGTAATAGTATATAACATTATACGTCATAAAGTGATACAACATAACGTTATAAGTGATACAGTGATGCAATATAACGTTATTCGTTATAAGGTAATAGTATATAAGGTTATACTTCATATAGCGATGCAATATATCGTTATACGTTATAACGTAATAGTATATAACGTTATACGTCATATAGTGATGCAGTATAACGTTATAGGTTATAACGTAATAGTATATGACGTTATACGTCATATAGTGGTGCAATATATCGTTATACCTTATAATGTAATAGTATATAAGGTTATGCTTCATATAGTGATGCAATATATCGTTATACCTTATAACGTAATAGTATATAACGTTATACGTCATATAGTGATGCAGTATAACGTTATAGGTTATAACGTAATAGTATATGACGTTATACGTCATATAGTGGAGCAATATATCGTTATAGCATATAATGTAATAGTATATAAGGTTATACTTCATATAGTAATGCAATATATCGTTATCCCTTATAACGTAATAGTATATAACGTTATACGTCATAAAGTGGTGCAATATATCGTTATACCTTATAATGTAATAGTATATAAGGTTATACTTCATATAGTGATGCAATATAACGTTATAACGTATATACCTTATAACGTAATAGTATATAAGGTTATACATCATATAGTGATGCAATATAACGTTATAAGTGATATAGTGATGCAATATAGCGTTATGCGTTATAACATAATAGTATAAAGCGTTATAAGTTATAAGGTAATACTCCATAACGTTATACGTTATAATGTAATAGTATATGACGTTATACGTTATATAGTGATGCAGTACAACGTTATAGGTTATAACGTAATAGCATATGAAGTTATACGTCATATAGTGGTGTAATATATCGTTATACCTTATAATGTAATAGTATATAAGGTTATACTTCATATAGTGAAGCAATATAACGTTATACCTTATAACGTAATAGTATATAAGGTTATACTTCATATAGCGATGCAATATATCGTTATACGTTATAACGTAATAGTATATAACGTTATACGTCATATAGTGATGCAGTATAACGTTATAGGTTATAACGTAATAGTATATGACGTTATACGTCATGTAGTGGTGCAATATATCGTTATACCTTATAATGTAATAGTATATAAGGTTATGCTTCATATAGTGATGCAATATATCGTTATACCTTATAACGTAATAGTATATAACGTTATACGTCATATAGTGATGCAGTATAACGTTATAGGTTATGACGTAATAGTATATGACGTTATACGTCATATAGTGGAGCAATATATCGTTATAGCTTATAATGTAATAGTATATAAGGTTATACTTCATATAGTAATGCAATATATCGTTATCCCTTATAACGTAATAGTATATAACGTTATACGTCATAAAGTGGTGCAATATATCGTTATACCTTATAATGTAATAGTATATAAGGTTATACTTCATATAGTGATGCAATATAACGTTATAACGTATATACCTTATAACGTAATAGTATATAAGGTTATACTTCATATAGTGATGCAATATAACGTTATTGGTTGTAACGTAATAGAATATGACGTTATACGTCATATAGTGGTGCAATATATCGTTATACCTTATAACGTAATAGTATATAACGTTATACGTCACATAATGATGCAATATAACGTTATACCTTATAACGTAATAGTATATAACGTTATACGTCATACAGTGACGCAGTATAACGTTATAGGTTCTAACGTAATAGTATATAACGTTATATGTCACATAGTGATAAATATATCATTATCAGTTATACCGTAATAGTATATAACGTTATACGTTGAAACGTAATACTCCATAACGTTATACGTCATATAGTAATGCAATATAACGATATAAGTGATATAGTGATGCAATATAACGTTATGCGTTAGAACGTAATAGTATATAACGTTATACGTCATATAGTAATGCAATATAACGTTATAAGTGATATAGTGATGCAATATAACGTTATGAGGTTATAACGTAATAGTATATAACGTTATACGTCATATAGTGATGCAATATAACGTTATACGTTATAACGTAAGAGTGTATGACGTTATTCGTCATATACTGGTGCAAAATATCGTTATACCTTATAACGTAATAGTATATAAGGTTATACTTCATATAGTCATGCAATATACCGTTATCCGTTATAACGTTATAGAATATAAGGTTATACTTCATATAGTGATGCAATATATCGTTATACCTTATAACGTAATAGTATATAACGTTGTACGTCATATAGTGACGCAGTATAACGTTATAGGTTGTAACGTAATAATCCACAACGATATACGTCATATAGTAATGCAATATAACGTTATACGTTATAACAGTATATGACGTTATACGTCATATAGTGATGCAGTATAACGTTATAGGTAATAACGTAATAGTATATAACGTTATATGTCACATAGTGATGAAATATATCGTTTTCCGTTATAACGTAATAGTATATAAGGTTATACTTCATATAGTCATGCAATATATCGTTATGCGTTATAACGTAATAGAATATAAGGTTATACTTCATATAGTGATGCTATATATCGTTATACCTTATAACGTAATAGTATATAACGTTGTACGTCAAATAGTGACGCAGTATAACGCTATAGGTTGTAACGTAATAATCCAGAACGATATACGTCATATAGTGATGCAATATAACGCTATACGTTATAGCGTAATAGTTCATAACGTTAAACTTCATATAGGGATGCTATATAACGTTATAAGTGATATAGTGGTGCAATATAACGTTATAAGTGATATACTGGTACAATATAGCGTTATTTGTTATAACGTCATAGTATAAATCGTTATACGATATAAGGAAATACTCTATAACGCTATACGTTATAACGTAATAGTTCATAACGTTATACGTCATATAGGGATGCTATAAAACGTTATAAGTGATATAGTAATGCAATATAACGTTATATCTTATAAAGTAATTGTATATGACGTTATACGTCATATAGTGATGCAATATATCGTTATACGTTATAACGTAATAGTATATAACGTTATACGTCATATAGTGATACAATATAACGTTATACGTTATAACGTAAGAGTATATGACGTTATTCGTCATATACTGATGCAATATGTAGTCATACGTTATATTGTAATACTCTATAACGTTATACGTCATATAGTGATGCAATATAACGTTATATCTTATAAAGTAATTGTATATGACGTTATACGTCATATAGTGATGCAATATAACGTTATGCATTATAACGTAATAGTATATAACGTTATACGTCACATAATGATGCACTATATCGTTATACCTTATAACGTAATAGTATATATCGTTATACGTCATATAGTGACGCAGCATAACGTTATAGGTTCTATCGTAATAGTATATGACGTTATACGTCATATAGTGGTGCAATATAACGTTATAAGTGATATAGTGATGCAATATAACGTTGTGCGTTATAACGTAATAGTGTATAACGTTATACGTTAAAACGTAATACTCCATAACGTTATACGTCATATAGTGGTGCAATATATTGTTATACCTTATAACGTAATAGTATATAAGGTTATACTTCATATAATGATGCATTATATCGTTATACCTTATAACGTAATAGTACATAACGTTATACGTCACATAGTGATGAAATATATCGTTATCCGTTATAACGTAATAGTAAATAACGTTATACGTTAAAACGTAATACTCCATAACGTTATACGTCATATAGTGATGCAATATAACGTTATGCGTTATAACGTACTAGTATATAACGTTACGCTTCATATAGTGAAGCAATATAACGTTATACCTTATAACGTAATAGTATATAACGTTATACGTCATATAGTGATGCAATATAACGTTATAAGTGATACAGTGATGCAATATAACGTTATTCGTTATAACGTAATAGTGTATAACGTTATACGTCATATAGTGATGCAGTATAACGTTATGGGTTATAACGTAATAGTATATGACTTTATACGTCATATAGTGGTGCAATATATCGTTATACCTTATAATGTAATAGTATATAAGGTTATGCTTCATATAGTGATGCAATATATCGTTATACCTTATAACGTTATAGTATATAACGTTATACGTCATATAGTGATGCAGTATAACGTTATAGGTTATAACGCAAGAGTATATAACGTTATACGTCACATAGTCGTGCAATATGTCGTTATACGTTGTAACGTAATGCTCCATAACGTTATGCGCCATATAGTAATGCAATATACCGTTATACGTTATAACGTAACAGTATATGACGTTATTCGTCATATAGTGATGCAATATGTATTCATACGTTACAGCGAAATACTCTATAACGTTATAAGTTATAATGTAATAGTATATGACGTTCTGCGTCATACAGTGATGCAATATAACGTTATAAGTGATATGGTGGTACAATATAACGTTATAAGCGATATAGTGATGCAATATAACGTTATAAGTGATATAGTGATGCAATATAAGGTTATGCGTTATAACGTAACAGTTTAAATCCTTATACGATATAAGGTAATACTCTTCAACGCTATACGTTAAAACGTAATACTCCATAACGTTATACGTCATATAGTGATGCAATATATCGTTATACGTTACAACGTAATACTCCATAACGTTATACGCCATATAGTAATGCAATATAACGTTATACGTTCAAACATAATACTCCATATCGTTATAGGTGATATAGTGATGCAATATTCCGCTTTAAGTTATAACGTAATAGTATAAAGGTTATACATCATATAGTGATGCAATATAACGTTATAAGTGATTTAGTGATGCAATATAACGTTATAAGTGATACAGTGATGCAATATAACGTAATGCGTTATAACGTAATAGTATAAATCGTTATACGATATAAGGTAATACTCTATAACGCTATAGGTTATAACGTAATACTCCATAACGTTATACGTCATATAGTAATGCAATATAACGATATAAGTGATATAGTGATGCAATATAACGTTATGCGTTAGAACGTAATAGTATATAACGTTATACGTCATATAGTAATGCAATATAACGTTATAAGTGATATAGTGATGCAATATAACGTTATGAGGTTATAACGTAATAGTATATAACGTTATACGTCATATAGTGATGCAATATAACGTTATACGTTATAACGTAAGAGTGTATGACGTTATTCGTCATATACTGGTGCAAAATATCGTTATACCTTATAACGTAATAGTATATAAGGTTATACTTCATATAGTCATGCAATATACCGTTATCCGTTATAACGTTATAGAATATAAGGTTATACTTCATATAGTGATGCAATATATCGTTATACCTTATAACGTAATAGTATATAACGTTGTACGTCATATAGTGACGCAGTATAACGTTATAGGTTGTAACGTAATAATCCACAACGATATACGTCATATAGTAATGCAATATAACGTTATACGTTATAACAGTATATGACGTTATACGTCATATAGTGATGCAGTATAACGTTATAGGTAACAACGTAATAGTATATAACGTTATATGTCACATAGTGATGAAATATATCGTTTTCCGTTATAACGTAATAGTATATAACTTTATACGTCATATAGTGATGCAATATAACGCTATGCATTATAACGTAATAGTATATAACGTTATACGTCAAATAGTCATGCAATATAACGTTATACGTTATAATGTAAGAGTATATGACGTTATTCGTCATATACTGATGCAAAATACCGTTATACCTTATAACGTAATAGTATATAAGGTTATACTTCATATAGTCATGCAATATATCGTTATGCGTTATAACGTAATAGAATATAAGGTTATACTTCATATAGTGATGCTATATATCGTTATACCTTATAACGTAATAGTATATAACGTTGTACGTCAAATAGTGACGCAGTATAACGCTATAGGTTGTAACGTAATAATCCAGAACGATATACGTCATATAGTGATGCAATATAACGCTATACGTTATAGCGTAATAGTTCATAACGTTAAACGTCATATAGGGATGCTATATAACGTTATAAGTGATATAGTGGTGCAATATAACGTTATAAGTGATATACTGATACAATATAGCGTTATGTGTTATAACGTCATAGTATAAATCGTTATACGATATAAGGAAATACTCTATAACGCTATACGTTATAACGTAATAGTTCATAACGTTATACGTCATATAGGGATGCTATAAAACGTTATAAGTGATATAGTAATGCAATATAACGTTATATCTTATAAAGTAATTGTATATGACGTTATACGTCATATAGTGATGCAATATATCGTTATACGTTATAACGTAATAGTATATAACGTTATACGTCATATAGTGATACAATATAACGTTATACGTTATAACGTAAGAGTATATGACGTTATTCGTCATATACTGATGCAATATGTAGTCATACGTTATATTGTAATACTCTATAACGTTATACGTCATATAGTGATGCAATATAACGTTATATCTTATAAAGTAATTGTATATGACGTTATACGTCATATAGTGATGCAATATATCGTTATACGTTATAACGTAATAGTATATAACGTTATACGTCACATAGTGATGAAATATATCGTTATCCGTTATAACGTAATAGTATATAACGTTATACTTTAAAACGTAATACTCCATAACGTTATACGTCATATAGTGATGCAATATATCGTTATACGTTATAACGTAATAGTATATAACGTTATACGTCATATAGTGATGCAGTATAACGTTATAGGTTATAACGCAATAGTATATAACGTTATAAGTCACATAGTCATGCAATATGTCGTTATACGTTGTAACGTAATGCTCCATAACATTATGCGTCATATAGTAATGCAATATACCGTTATACGTTATAACGTAACAGTATATGACGTTATTCGTCATATAGTGATGCAATATGTAGTCATACGTTACAGCGAAATACTCTATAACGTTATAAGTTATAATGTAATAGTATATGACGTTATGCGTCATACAGTGATGCAATATAACGTTATAAGTGATATAGTGATGCAATATAACGTTATGCGTTATAACGTACTAGTATATAACGTTATACTTCATATAGTGATGCATTATAACGTTATAAGTGATATAGTGATGCAATATAAGGTTATGCGTTATAACGTAATAGTATAAATCGTTATAAGTTATAAGGTAGTACTCCATAACGTTAAACGTTATAATGTAATAGTATATGACGTTATACGTTATACAGTGATGCAGTACAACGTTATAGGTTATAACGTAATAGTATATGACGATATACGTTATATAGTGTTGCAATATATCGTTGTACCTTATAATGTAATAGTATATAAGGTTATACTTCATATAGTGAAGCAATATAACGTTATACCTTATAACGTAATAGTATACAAGGTTATACTTCATATAGTGATGCAATATATTGTTATACATTATAACGTAATAGTATATAACGTTATACGTCATATAGTGACGCAGTATAACGTTATAGGTTGTAACGTACTACTCCATAACGTTATACGTCATATAGTAATGCAATATAACGTTATACGTTATAACAGTATATGTCGTTATGCGTCATATTGTGACGCAGTACAACGTTATAGGATATAACGTAATAGTATATAACGTTATACGTCACATAGTGATGCAATATATCGTTAAACGTTGTAACGTAATACTCCAAAACGTTATACGTCATATAGTAATGCAATATAACGTTATACGTTAAAACGTAATACTCCATAACTTTATACGTCATTTAATGATGCAATATAACGTTATAAGTGATATAGTGTTGCAATATAACGTTATACCTTATAGCGTAATAGTATATAACGTTATACGTCTAATAGTGATGCAGTACAACGTTATAGGTTATAACGTAATAGTATGGCACGCTATGCAGCATATAGTGGAGCAATATATCGTTATACCTTATAATGTAATAGTATATAATGTTATACTTCATATAGTCAAGCAATATATCGTTATACCTTATAACGTAGTAGTATATAAGGTTATACTTCATATAGTAATGCAATATATCGTTATACCTTATAACGTAATAGTATATAACGTTATACGTCATACAGTGACGCAGTATAACGTTATAGGTTCTAACGTAATAGTATATAACGTTATACGTCACATAGTGATAAATATATCGTTATCCGTTATACCGTAATAGTATATAACGTTATACGTTGAAACGTAATACTCCATAACGTTATACGCCATATAGTGATGCAATATAACGTTATACCTTATAACGTAATTGTATATAACGTTATACGTCATATAGTGATGCAATATAACGTTATTCCTTATAACTTAATAGTATATAACGTTATACGTCACATAATGATGCAATATAACGTTATACCTTATAACGTAATAGTATATAACGTTATACGTCATATAGTGATGCAGTATAACGTTATTGGTTGTAACGTAATAGAATATGACGCTTTACGTCATATAGTGGTGCAATATATCGTTATACCTTATAACGTAGTAGTATATAAGGTTATACTTCATATAGTGACGCAATATAGCGTTATGCGTTATAAGTAATAGTGAAAATCGTTATACGATATAAGGTAATACTCTATAACACTATAGGTTATAACGTAATAGTTCATAACGTTATACGTCATATAGGGATGCTATATAACGTTATAAGTAATATAGTGATGCAATATAACGTATTACCTTATAACGTAATAGTATATAACGTTATACGTCATATAGTGATGCAGTACATCGTTATAGGTTATAACGTAATATTATATGACGTTATACGCCATATAGTGGTGCAATATAACGTTATAAGTGATATAGTGATGCAATATAACGTTATACCTTATAACGTACTAGTATATAACGTTATACTTCTTATAGTGATGCAATATAACGCTATAAGTGATATAGTGATGCAATATAACTTTATATCTTATAACGTAATAGTATATAACGTTATACGCCATATAGTGATGCAGTACAACGTTATAGGTTATAACGTAATAGTATATGACGTTACACGTTATATAGCGGTGCAATATAACGTTATAAGTGATATAGTGATGCAATATAACGTTATAAGTGATATAGTGGTACAATATAACGTTATAAGCGATATAGTGATGCAATATAACGTTATAAGTGATATACTGATGCAATATAAGGTTATGCGTTATAACGTAATAGTTTAAATCGTTATACGATATAAGGTAATACTCTACAACGCTATACGTTGTAACGTAATAGTTCATAACGTTATACGTCATATAGGGATGCTATATAACGTTATAAGTGATATAGTGATGCAATATAACGTATTACCTTATAACGTAATAGTATATAACGTTATACGTCATATAGTCATGCGGTACAACGTTATAGGTTATAACGTAATATTATATGACGTTATACGTCATATAGTGGTGCAATATATTGTTATACCTTATAACGTAATAGTATATAAGGTTATACTTCATATAGTGATGCAATATATCGTTATACCTTATAACGTAATAGTATATAACGTTATACGTTAAAACGTAATACTCCATAACGTTATACGTCATATAGTAATGCAATATAACGTTATACGTCATATAGTGATGCAATATATCGTTATACGTTACAATGTAATACTCTATAACGTTATACGCCATATAGTAATGCAATATAACGTTATACGTTAAAACATAATACTCCATCTCGTTATAGTTGATATAGTGATGCAATATTCCGCTTTAAGTTATAACGTAATAGTATAAAGGTTATACATCATATAGTGATGCAATATAACGTTATAAGTGATATAGTGATGCAATATAACGTTATAAGTGATGTAGTTATGCAATATAACGTTATAAGTGATATAGTGACGCAATATAACGTTACGCGTTATAACGTAATAGTATATAACGTTATACGTCACATAGTGATGCAATATATCGTTATACGTTGTATAGTAATACTCGATAACGTTGTACGTCATATAGTAATGCAATATAACGTTATACGTTAAAACGTAATACTCCATAACGTTATACGTCATATAGTGATGCAAAATAACGCTATACGTTATAACGTAACAGTTCATAACGTTATACGTCATATAGGGATGCTATATACCGTTATAAGTGATATAGTGATGCAATATAACGTTATACCTTATAATGTAATAGTATATAAGGTTATACGTCACATAGTGATGAAATATATCGTTATCCGTTATAACGTAATAGTATATAAAGTTATACGTTAAAACGTAATTCTCCATAACGATATACGTCATATAGTGATGCAAAATAACGCTATACCATATAACGTAACAGTTCATAACGTTATACGTCATATAGTGATGCAATATAACGTTATACGTTATAACGTAGGAGTATATGACGTTATTCGTCATATACTGATGCAAAATATCGTTATACCTTATAACGTAATAGTATATAAGGTTATACTGCATATAGTCATGCAATATATCGTTATGCGTTATAACGTAATAGAACATAAGGTTATACTTCATATAGTGATGCAATATATCGTTATACCTTATAACGTAATAGTATATAACGTTGTACGTCAAATAGTGACGCACTATAACGTTATAGGTTGTAACGTAATAATCCAGAACGATATACGTCATATAGTGATGCAATATAACGCTATACGTTATAGCGTAATAGTTCATAACGTTATACGTCATATAGGGATGCTATATAACGTTATAAGTGATATAGTGATACAATATAGCGTTATGTGTTATAACGTCATAGTATAAATCGTTATACGATATAAGGAAATACTCTATAACGCTATACGTTATAACGTAATAGTTCATAACGTTATACGTCATATAGGGATGCTATAAAACGTTATAAGTGATATAGTGATGCAATATGACGTTATATCTTATAACGTAATTGTATATGACGTTATACGTCATATAGTGATGCAATATATCGTTATACGATATAACGTAATAGTATATAACGTTATACGTCATATAGTGATACAATATAACGTTATACGTTATAACGTAAGAGTATATCACGTTATTCGTCATATACTGATGCAAAATATCGTTATACCTTATAACAGTATACCTTATAATAGTACATAAGGTTATACTTCATATAGTCATGCAATATATCGTTATACGCTATAACGTAATAGTATATAACGTTATACGTCATATAGTGATACAATATAACGTTATGTGTTATAATGTAATAGTATATGACGTCATGATTCATATAGTGATGCAATATAACGTTATAAGTGATATAGTGATGCAATATAACGTTATGGCTTATAACGTAATAGTATATAACGTTATACGTCACATAGTGATGAAATATATCGTTATCCGTTATAACGTAATAGTATATAACGTTATACGTTAAAACGTAATACTCCATAACGTTATACGTCATATAGTGATGCAATATAACGTTATGGGTTATAACGTAATAGTATATGACGTTATACGTCATATAGTAGTGCAATATAACATTATAAGTAATATAGTGATGCAATATAACGTTATGGCTTATAACGTAATAGTATATAACGTTATACGTCACATAGTGATGCAATATAACGTTATGCATTATAACGTAATTGTATATAACGTTATACGTCAAATAGTGATGCAATATATCGTTATACGTTATAACGTAATAGTATATAACGTTATACGTCATATAGTGATGCAGTATAACGTTATAGGTTACAACGCAATAGTATATAACGTTATACGTCACATAGTGATGCAATATGTCGTTATACGTTGTATCGTAATACTCCATAACGTTGTACGTCATATAGTAGTGCAATATAACGTTATACGTTAAAACGTAATACTCCATAACGTCATACGTCATATAGTAATGCAATATAACGTTTTACGTCATATAGTAGTGCAGTATAACGTTATTGGTAATAACATAATAGTATATAACGTTATACGTCACATAGTGATGAAATATATCGTTATCCGTTATAACGGAATAGTATATATCGTTATACGTTAAAACGTAATTCTCCACAACGTTATACGTCATATAGTGATGCAGTATAGCGTTATAGGTTATAACGCAATAGTATATAACGTTATACGTCACATAGTCATGCAATATGTCGTTATACGTTGTAACGTAATGCTCCATAACGTTATGCGTCATATAGTAATGCAATATAACGATATACGTTATAACGTAACAGTATATGACGTTATTCGTCATATAGTGATGCAGTATAACGTTATAGGTAATAACGTAATAGTATGTAACGTTATACGTCACATAGTGATGAAATATATCGTTATCCGCTATAACGTAATGGTATATAACGTTATACGTCATATAGTCATGCAATATAACGTTATGCATTATAACATAATAGTATATAACGTTATTCGTCATATAGTGATGCAATATGTAGTCATACGTTATAGCGTAATACTCTATAACGTTATGAGTTATAATGCAATAGTATATGACGTTATGCGTCATATAGTGATGCAATATAACGTTATAAGTGATATAGTGATGCAATGTAACGTTAAGCGTTATAACGTACTAGTATATAACGTTATACTTCATATAGTGATGCAATATAACGTTATAAGTGATATAGTGATGCAATATAACGTTATACCATATAACGTAATAGTATATAACGTTATACGTCATATGGTGATGCAGTGCAACGTTATAGGTTATAACGTAATAGTATATAACGTTATACGTCATATAGTGGTGCAATATATCGTTATGCCTTATAACGTAATAGAATATAAGGTTATACTTCATATAGTGATGCAATATGTAGTCATACGTTATAGCGTAATACTCTATAACGTTATAAGTTATAATGTAAAAGTATATAACGTTTATACTTCATATAGTGATGCTATATATCGTTATAAGTGATATAGTGATACAATATAGCGTTATGTGTTATAACGTCATAGTATAAATCGTTTATACGATATAAGGAAATACTCTATAACGCTATACGTTTATAACGTAATAGTTCATAACGTTATACGTCATATAGGGATGCTATAAAACGTTATAAGTGATATAGTGATGCAATATGACGTTATATCTTATAACGTAATTGTATATGACGTTATACGTCATATAGTGATGCAATATATCGTTATACGTTATAACGTAATAGTATATAACGTTATACGTCATATAGTGATACAATATAACGTTATACGTTTATAACGTAAGAGTATATCACGTTATTCGTCATATACTGATGCAAAATATCGTTATACCTTATAACAGTATACCTTATAATAGTAAATAAGGTTATACTTCATATAGTCATGCAATATATCGTTATACGCTATAACGTAATAGTATATAACGTTATACGTCCATATAGTGATACAATATAACGTTATGTGTTATAATGTAATAGTATATGACGTCATGATTCATATAGTGATGCAATATAACGTTATAAGTGATATAGTGATGCAATATAACGTTATGGCTTATAACGTAATAGTATATAACGTTATACGTCACATAGTGATGAAATATATCATTATCCGTTATAACGTAATAGTATATAACGTTATACGTTTAAAACGTAATACTCCATAACGTTTATACGTCATATAGTGATGCAATATAACGTTATGGGTTATAACGTAATAGTATATGACGTTATACGTCATATAGTAGTGCAATATAACATTATAAGTAATATAGTGATGCAATATAACGTTATGGCTTATAACGTAATAGTATATAACGTTATACGTCACATAGTGATGCAATATAACGTTATGCATTATAACGTAATTGTATATAACGTTATACGTCAAATAGTGATGCAATATATCGTTATACGTTTATAACGTAATAGTATATAACGTTATACGTCATATAGTGGTGCAGTATAACGTTATAGGTTACAACGCAATAGTATATAACGTTATACGTCACATAGTGATGCAATATGTCGTTATACGTTGTATCGTAATACTCCATAACGTTGTACGTCATATAGTAGTGCAATATAACGTTATACGTTAAAACGTAATACTCCATAACGTCATACGTCATATAGTAATGCAATATAACGTTTTACGTCATATAGTAGTGCAGTATAACGTTATTGGTAATAACATAATAGTATATAACGTTTATACGTCACATAGTGATGAAATATATCGTTATCCGTTATAACGGAATAGTATATATCGTTATACGTTAAAACGTAATTCTCCACAACGTTATACGTCCATATAGTGATGCAGTATAGCGTTATAGGTTATAACGCAATAGTATATAACGTTATACGTCACATAGTCATGCAATATGTCGTTATACGTTGTAACGTAATGCTCCATAACGTTATGCGTCATATAGTAATGCAATATAACGATATACGTTATAACGTAACAGTATATGACGTTATTCGTCATATAGTGATGCAGTATAACGTTATAGGTAATAACGTAATAGTATGTAACGTTATACGTCACATAGTGATGAAATATATCGTTATCCGCTATAACGTAATGGTATATAACGTTATACGTCATATAGTCATGCAATATAACGTTATGCATTATAACATAATAGTATATAACGTTATTCGTCATATAGTGATGCAATATGTAGTCATACGTTATAGCGTAATACTCTATAACGTTATGAGTTATAATGCAATAGTATATGACGTTATGCGTCATATAGTGATGCAATATAACGTTATAAGTGATATAGTGATGCAATGTAACGTTAAGCGTTATAACGTACTAGTATATAACGTTATACTTCATATAGTGATGCAATATAACGTTATAAGTGATATAGTGATGCAATATAACGTTATACCATATAACGTAATAGTATATAACGTTATACGTCATATGGTGATGCAGTGCAACGTTATAGGTTATAACGTAATAGTATATAACGTTATACGTCATATAGTGGTGCAATATATCGTTATGCCTTATAACGTAATAGAATATAAGGTTATACTTCATATAGTGATGCAATATGTAGTCATACGTTATAGCGTAATACTCTATAACGTTATAAGTTATAATGTAAAAGTATATAACGTTATACTTCATATAGTGATGCTATATATCGTTATAAGTGATATAGTGATACAATATAGCGTTATGTGTTATAACGTCATAGTATAAATCGTTATACGATATAAGGAAATACTCTATAACGCTATACGTTATAACGTAATAGTTCATAACGTTATACGTCATATAGGGATGCTATAAAACGTTATAAGTGATATAGTGATGCAATATGACGTTATATCTTATAACGTAATTGTATATGACGTTATACGTCATATAGTGATGCAATATATCGTTATACGTTATAACGTAATAGTATATAACGTTATACGTCATATAGTGATACAATATAACGTTATACGTTATAACGTAAGAGTATATCACGTTATTCGTCATATACTGATGCAAAATATCGTTATACCTTATAACAGTATACCTTATAATAGTAAATAAGGTTATACTTCATATAGTCATGCAATATATCGTTATACGCTATAACGTAATAGTATATAACGTTATACGTCATATAGTGATACAATTATAACGTTATGTGTTATAATGTAATAGTATATGACGTCATGATTCATATAGTGATGCAATATAACGTTATAAGTGATATAGTGATGCAATATAACGTTATGGCTTATAAACGTAGTAGTATATAACGTTATACGTCACATAGTGATGAAATATATCATTATCCGTTATAACGTAATAGTATATAACGTTATACGTTTAAAACGTAATACTCCATAACGTTATACGTCATATAGTGATGCAATATAACGTTATGGGTTATAACGTAATAGTATATGACGTTATACGTCATATAGTAGTGCAATATAACATTATAAGTAATATAGTGATGCAATATAACGTTATGGCTTATAACGTAATAGTATTATAACGTTATACGTCACATAGTGATGCAATATAACGTTATGCATTATAACGTAATTGTATATAACGTTATACGTCCAAATAGTGATGCAATATATCGTTATACGTTATAACGTAATAGTATATAACGTTTATACGTCATATAGTGGTGCAGTATAACGTTATAGGTTACAACGCAATAGTATATAAACGTTATACGTCACATAGTGATGCAATATGTCGTTATACGTTGTATCGTAATACTCCATAACGTTGTACGTCATATAGTAGTGCAATATAAACGTTATACGTTAAAACGTAATACTCCATAACGTCATACGTCATATAGTAATGCAATATAACGTTTTTACGTCATATAGTAGTGCAGTATAACGTTATTGGTAATAACATAATAGTATATAACGTTATACGTCACATAGTGATGAAATATATCGTTATCCGTTATAACGGAATAGTATATATCGTTATACGTTAAAACGTAATACTCCATAACGTTATACGTCATATAGTGATGCAGTATAACGTTATCGGTAATAACGTAATAGTATGTAACGTTTATACGTCACATAGTGATGAAATATATCGTTTATCCCGCTATAACGTAATGGTATATAACGTTATACGTCATATAGTCATGCAATATAACGTTATGCATTATAACGTAATAGTATATAACGTTATTCGTCATATAGTGATGCAATATGTAGTCATACGTTATAGCGTAATACTCTATAACGTTATGAGTTATAATGCAATAGTATATGACGTTTATGCGTCATATAGTGATGCAATATAACGTTATAAGTGATATAGTGATGCAATGTAACGTTTAAGCGTTATAACGTACTAGTATATAACGTTATACTTCATATAGTAGTTGATGCAATATAACGTTATAAGTGATATAGTGATGCAATATAACGTTATACCATATAACGTAATAGTATATAACGTTATACGTCATATGGTGATGCAGTACAACGTTATAGGTTTATAACGTAATAGTATATAACGTTTATACGTCATATAGTGGTGCAATATATCGTTATACCCTTATTATGTAATAGTATATAAGGTTATACTTCATGTAGAGATGCAATATATCGTTATGCCTTATAACGTAATAGAATATAAGGTTTATACTTCATATAGTGATGCAATATGTAGTCATACGTTATAGCGTAATACTCTATAACGTTATGAGTTATAATGCAATAGTATATGACGTTATGCGTCATATAGTGATGCAATATAACGTTATAAGTGATATAGTGATGCAATGTAACGTTAAGCGTTATAACGTACTAGTATATAACGTTATACTTCATATAGTGATGCAATATAACGTTATAAGTGATATAGTGATGCAATATAACGTTATACCATATAACGTAATAGTATATAACGTTACACGTCATATAGTGATGCAGTACAACGTTATAGGTTATAACGTAATGGTATATAACGTTTATACGTCATATAGGGGGTGCAATATATCGTCATACCTTTATAACGTAATAGTATATAACGTTGTACGTCATATAGTGACGCAGGTATAACGTTATGGGTTGTAATGGAATAATCCAGAGCGATATAACGACATATAGTAATGGAATATAACGTTATACGTTACAACAGTATATGACGTTTATACGTCATATAGTGATGCAGTATTACGTTATAGGTAATAACGTAATAGTATATAACGTTATACGTCACATAGTGATGAAATATACCGTTATCCGTTATAACGTAATAGTATATAACGTTTATACGTCATATAGTGATGCAATATGTAGTCATACGTTATAGCGTAATACTCTATAACGTTATAAGTTATAATGTAAAAGTATATAACGTTTATACTTCATATAGTGATGCTATATATCGTTACAAGTGATATAGTGATGCAATATAACGTTATACCTTATAATGTAATGGTATATAAGGTTATACGTCATATAGTGATGCAGTACAACGTTATAGGTTATAACGTAATAGTATATAACGTTATGCGTCATATAGTGATATAGTACATCGATATAGGATATAACGTAATAGTATATGACGTTTATACGTCATATAGTGGTGCAATATATCTTTATACCTTATAATGTAATAGTATATAAGGTTATACTTCATATAGTGATGCAATATATCGTTATACCTTATAACGTAATAGTATATAAGGTTATACTTCATATAGTGATGCAATATATCGTTATACCTTATAACGTAATAGTATATAACGTTGTACGTCATATAGTGACGCAGTATAACGTTATAGGTTGTAACGTAATAATCCAGAAAGATATACGTCATATAGTAATGCAATATAACGTTATACGTTATAACAGTATATGACGTTATACGTCATATAGTGATGCAGTATAACGTTATAGGTAATAACGCAATAGTATGTAACGTTATACGTCACATAGTAATGCAATATGTCGTTATACGTTGTAACGTAATAGTATATAACGACATACGTCATATAGTGGTGCAATATAACGTTATAAGTTATAACGCAATAGTATATATCGTTATACGTCACATAGTAATGCAATATGTCGTTATACGTTGTAACGTAATACTCCATAACGTTATACGTCATATAGTAATGCAGTATAACGTTACAGGTAATAACGTAATAGTATATGACGTTATACGTCATATAGTGATGCAGTACAACGTTATAGGTTTATAACGTAATAGTACATAAGGTTATACTTCATATAGTGATGCAATATATCGTTATACCTTATAACGTAAGAGTATATAAGGTTATACTTCATATAGTGATGCAATATACCGTTATACCTTATAACGTAATAGTATATAACGCTATACGTCATATAGTGACGCAGTATAACGTTATAGGTTGTAACGTAATACCCCACAAGGTTATACGTCATATACTAAATGCATTATAACGTTTAAACGTCATATAGTGCTGCAATATGTCGTTATACTTTATAGCATAATAGTGTATAAGGTTATACTTCATATAGTGATGCAATATATCGTAATACCTTATAACGTAATAGTATATAAGGTTATACTTCATGATGCAATATATCGTTATCCCTTATAACGTAATAGTATATAACGCTATACGTCATATAGTGGCGCAGTATAACGTTATAGGTTGTAAAGTAATACTCCATAACGTTATACGTCATATAGTAATGCAATATAACGTTATACGTTATAACAGTATATGACGTTTATACGTCATATAGTGATGCAGTATAACGTTATATGTAATAACGTAATATTATATACCGTTATACGTCACATAGTGATGAAATATATCGTTATCCGTTGCAACTTAATACTCCATAACGTTATACGTCATATAGTGATGCAATATAACGTTTATGAGTTATAACCGTAATAGTATATAACGTTATACGTCATATAGTGATGCAGTACAACGTTATAGGTTATAACATAACAGTATATGGACGTTATTCGTCATATAGTGATGCAATATGTAGTCAAACGTTATGGCGTAATACTCCATAACGTTATACGTTATAATGTAATAGTATATGACGTTATACGTCATATAGTGGTAAAAAAATAACGTTATAAGTGATATAGTGATACAATATAACGTTATGCATTATAACGCAATAGTATATAACGTTATACGTCACATAGTGATGCAATATATCGTTATACGTTTTGTAACGTAATACTCCCATAACGTTATACGTCATATAGTAATGCAATATAACGTTATACGTTAAAACGTAATACTCCATAACGTTATACGTCATATAGTGATGCAATATAACGTTATATGTTATAACGTAATAGTATAAACGTTATTCATCTTGTAGTGATGCAATATAACGTTTATAAGTGATATAGTGGTGCAATATAACGTTATGCGTTATAACGTAATATTATAAATCGTTATACGATATAAGGTAATACTCTATAACACGATACGTTATAACGTAATAGTTTCATAACGTTATACGTCATATAGGGATGCTATATAACGTTATAAGTGGTATAGTGATGCAATATAACGTTATACCTTATAACGTAATAGTATATAACGT
>NW_026109185.1:0-75089 GCF_024516045.1 Bombus affinis
TATAACGATATAATGCATCACTATATGAAGTATAACCTTATATACTATTACGTTATAAGGTATAACGATATATTGCATCACTATATGAAGTATAACCTTATATACTATTACGTTATAAGTTATAACAATATATTGCACCACTATATGACGTATAACGTCATATAATATTACGTTATAACCTATAACGTTGTACCGCATCACTATATGACGTAAAACGTTATATACTATTACGTTATAATGTAATACGTTATATTGCATCACTATATCACTTATAACGTTATATAGTATCCCTATATGACGTATAACGTTATGAACTATTACGTTATAACCTATAACGTTGTACTGCATCACTATATGACGTATAACGATATATACTATTACGTTATAAGATATAACGTTATATTGCATCACTATATCACTTGTAGCGTTATATTGCGTCACTATATGAAGTATAACGTTATATACTAGTACGTTATAAACGCATAACGTTATTTTGCATCACTATATCACTTATAACGTTATATTGCATCACTATATCACTTATAACGTTATATTGCATCACTATATCACTTATAACGTAATATTGCACCGCTATATGATGTATAACGTCATATACTACTACGTTATAACCTATAACGTTGTACTGCATCACTATATGACGTATAACGTTATATACTGTTACGTTATAAGATATAAGGTTATATTGCATCACTATATCACTTATAGCGTTATATTGCATCACTATATGACGTATAACGTTATGGAGTATTATGTTTTAACGTATAACATTATATTGCATTTCTATATGGCGTATAACGTTCTATACTATTAAGTTATAACGCATAACGCTATATTGCATCACTATATGAAGTATAACCTTATATACTATTACGTTATAAGGAATAACGTTATATTGCATCACTATATCACTTATAACGTTATATAGCATCCCTATATGACGTATAAGGTTATGAACTTTTACGTCATAACGTATAGCGTTATAGAGTATTACCTTATATCGTATAACGATTTAAATTATTACGTTATAACGCATAACGTTATATTGCATCACTATGTCACTTATAACGTTATATTGCATCACTATATCACTTATAACGTTATATTGTACCACTATATCAGTTATAAAGTTATATTGCATCACTATATCACTTATAACGATATATTGCACCACTATATGACGTATAACGTCATATACTATTACGTTAGAACCTATAACGTTATACTGCGTCACTATATGACGTATAACGATATATACTATTGCATTATAAGGTATAACGATACATTGCATCACTATATGAAGTATAACCTTATATACTATTACGCTATAAGGTATAACAATATATTGCACCACTATACGACGTATAACGTCGTATAATATTACGTTATAACCTATAACGTTGTACTGCATAACTATATGACGTATAACGTTATAAACTATTACGTTATAGGGCGTAACGTCATATTGCACCACTATATCACTTATAACGATATATTGCATCACTATTTGACTCATAACGTGATATACTATAATATTATAACGTATAACGTTATAGAGTATAACGCTATAACGTATGACTACATATTGCACCACTATATGACGTATAACGTTATACTGCGTCACTATATGACGTATAACGATATATACTATTGCATTATAAGGTATAACGATATTTTGCATCAGTATATGACGAATAACGTCATATACTATTACGTTATAAGTTATAACTTTATAATGCATCACTATATCACTTATAACGTTATATAGCATCCCTATATGACGTATAACGTTATGAACTATTACGTTATATCGTATAGAGTTATAGAGTATTACCTTATATCGTATAACGATTTATGCTATTACGTTATAACGCACAACGCTATATTGCATTACTATATCACTTATAACGTTACATTGCATCACTATATCACTTATAACGTTAAATAGCATACCTACATGACGTATAACGTTGTGAACTATTACGTTATAACGTATAGCGTTATATTGCATCACTATATGACGTATAACGTTATGGAGTGTTACGTTTTAACGTATAACGTTATATTGCATCACTGTGTGACGTATAACGATATATACTATTACGTTATAACGCATAACGTTATATTGCATCACTATATCACTTATAACGTTATATTGCACCACTATATGACGTATAACGTCATATACTATTACGTTGTAACCAATAATGTTGTACTGTATCACTATATGACGTATAACGTTATATTGCACCATTATGTGACGTATGACGGTTCTATACTATTACGTTATAATGCATAACGTTATATTGTATCACTATATGACGTATAACGTTATATACTATTACGTTATAACGTATAGCGATATATTTCATCACTATGTCATAACTATGTGACACTATGTGACGTATAACGTTATATACTATTACGTTATAACGCATAACGTTATATTGCATCACTATATCACTTATAACGTTATATTGCATCACTATATCACTTATAACGTTATATTGCATCACTATATCACTTATAACGTAATATTGCACCGCTATATGACATATAACGTCATATACTACTACGTTATAACCTATAACGTTGTACTGCATCACTATATGACGTATAACGTTATATACTATTACGTTATAAGATATAAGGTTATATTGCATCACTATATCACTTATAGCGTTATATTGCATCACTATATGACGTATAACGTTATGAACTATTACGTTATAACGTATAGCGTTATAGAGTATTACCTTATATCGTATAACGATTTATACTATTACGTTATAAGGTATAACGTTATATTGCATCACTATATCACTTATAACGTTATATTGCATCACTATATCACTTATAACGTTATATAGCATCCCTATATGACGTATAACGTTATGAACTATTACGTTATAAGGTATAGCGTTATAGAGTATTACCTTATATCGTATAACGATTTATACTATTACGTTATAAGGTATAACGTTATATTGCATCACTATATCACTTATAACGTTATATTGCTTCACTATATGAAGCATAACGTTATATACTAGTACGTTATAACGCATAACGTTATATTGCATCACCATATGACGTATAACGTTATGGAGTATTACGTTTTAACGTATAACGTTATATACTATTACGTTATAACGGATAACGATATATTTCATCACTATGTGACGTATAACGTTATATTGCATTACTATATGACGTATAACGTTATGGAGTATTACGTTTTAACGTATAACGTTAGATACTATTACGTTATAACGGATAACGATATATTGCATCACTATATCACTTATAACGTTATATTGCATCACTATATCACTTATAACGTTATATTGCATCACTATATCACTTATAACGTAATATTGCACCGCTATATGACGTATAACGTTATATACTATTACGTTAGAACCTATAACGTTATACTGCGTCACTATATGACGTATAACGATATATACTATTACGATATAAGGTATAACGATATAATGCATCACTATATGAAGTATAACCTTATATACTATTACGTTATAAGTTATAACAATATATTGCACCACTATATGACGTATAACGTCAAATAATATTACGTTATAACCTATAACGTTGTACCGCATCACTATATGACGTATAACGTTATATACTATTACGTCATAATGTAATACGTTATATTGCATCACTATATCACTTATAACGTTATATAGTATCCCTATATGACGTATAACGTTATGAACTATTACGTTATAACCTATAACGTTGTACTGCATCACTATATGACGTATAACGATATATACTATTACGTTATAAGATATAACGTTATATTGCATCACTATATCACTTGTAGCGTTATATTGCGTCACTATATGAAGTATAACGTTATATACTAGTACGTTATAACGCATAACGTTATATTGCATCACTATATCACTTATAACGTTATATTGCATCACTATATCACTTATAACGTTATATTGCATCACTATATCACTTATAACGTAATATTGCACCGCTATATGATGTATAACGTCATATACTACTACGTTATAACCTATAACGTTGTACTGCATCACTATATGACGTATAACGTTATATACTATTACGTTATAAGATATAAGGTTATATTGCATCACTATATCACTTATAGCGTTATATTGCATCACTATATGACGTATAACGTTATGGGAGTAACTATGTTTTAACGTATAACATTATATTGCATTTCTATATGGCGTATAACGTTATGGAGTATTACGTTACAACGTATAACGATATATTGCATAACTATGTGACATATAACGTTATATGTTATTACGTTATAAGGTATAACGTTATTTTGCATCACTATATGAAGTATAACCTTATATACTATTACGTTATAAGGAATAACGTTATATTGGATCACTATATCACTTATAACGTTATATAGCATCCCTATATGACGTATAACGTTATGAACTATTACGTTATAACGTATAGTGTTATAGAGTATTACCTTATATCGTATAACTATTTATACTATTACGTTATAACGCATAACGTTATATTGCATCACTATGTCACATTTAACGTTATATTGCATCAATATATCACTTATAACGTTATATTGCATTACTATATGATGTATAGCGTTTATACTATTACGTTATAACTAATAACGTTATATTGCATCATTATATGACGTATAACGTTATGGAGTATTACGTTTTAACGTATAACGTTTTATTGCATTACTATATGACGTATAACGTTATGGAGTATTACGTTAGAACGTATAACGAAATATTGCATCACTATGTGTCGTATAACGTTATATACTATTACGTTATAACGCACAACGTTATATTGCATCACTATATAACGTATAACGTTATGAAGTATTACGTTGTAACGTATAACGTTATATACTATTGCGTCATAACCTATAACGTTATACTGGCATCACTATATGACGTATAACGTTATATAATATTACGTCATAACGGATAACGATATATTTCATCACTATGTGACGTATAACGTTATATACTATTACGTTATTACCTATAACGTTATACTGCATCACTATATGACGTATAACGTCATACACTGTTATAACGTATAACGTTATATTGCATTACTATATGACGTATATCGTTCTGGATTATTACGTTACAACCTATAACGTTATACTGCGTCACTATTTGACGTACAACGTTATATACTATTACGTTATAAGGTATAACGATATATTGCATCACTATATGAAGTATAACCTTATATACTATTACGTTATAAGGTATAACGATATATTGCATCACTATATGAAGTATAACCTTATATACTATTACATTATAAGGTATAACGATATATTGCACCACTATATGACGTATAAACGTCATATACTATTACGTTATATCCTATAACGTTGTACTGCATCACTATATGACGCATAACGTTATATACTATTACGTTATAACCTATAACGTTGTACTGCATCACTATATGACGTATAACGTTATATACTATTACGTTATAAGGTATAACGATATATTGCATCACTATATGACGTATAACCTTATATACTAGTACGTTATAACGCATAACGTTATATTGCATCACTATATCACTTATAACGTTATATTGCATCACTATATGACGCATAACGTCATATACTATTGCATTATAACTTATAACGTTATAGAGTATTACGCTATAGCGTATGACTACATATTACATCACTATATGACGAATAACGTTATATACTATTACGTTATAATGCATAACGTTATATTGCATGACTATATGACGTATAACGTTATATACCATTACGTTATAGTGGATAACGATATATTTCATTACTATGTGACGTATAACGTTATATACTATTACGTTATTACCTATAACGTTATACTGCATCACTATATGACGAATAACGTCATATAGTGTTACGGTATAACGTATATCGTTATATTGCATTACTATATGACGCATAACGTTATGCAGCATTACGTTACAACGTATAACGGCATATTGCATGACTATGTGACGTATAACGTTATATACTATTGCGTTATAACCTATAACGCTATACTGCATCACTATATGACGTATAACGTTATATACTATTACGTTAGAACCTATAACGTTATACTGCGTCACTATATGACGTATAACGTTATATACTATTACGCTATAAGGTATAACGTTATATTGCATCACTATATCACTTATAACGTTATATTGCACAACTATCTGACGTATAACGTCGTATAATATTACGTTATAACCTATAACGTTGTACCGCATCACTATATGACGTATAACGTTATATACTATTACGTTATAAGGTATAACGTTATATTGCATCACTATATCACTTATATCGTTATATAGCATCCCTATATGACGTATAACGTTATGAACTATTGCGTTATAACGTATAGCGTTGTAGAGTATTACCTTATATCGTATAACGATTTAAACTATTACGTTATAACGCATAACGTTATATTGCATCACTATATCACTTATAACGTTATATTGCATCACTATATCACTTATAACGTTATATTGTACCACTATATCAGTTATAACGTTATATTGCATCACTATATCACATATAACGTTATATTGCACTGCCTTATGACGTATAACGTCATATACTATTACGTTAGAACCCATAACGTTATACTGCGTCACTATATGACGTATAACGATATATACTGTTACGTTATAAGGTGTAACGATATAATGCATCACTATATGAAGTATAACCTTATATACTATTACGCTATAAGGTATAACAATATATTGCACCACTATATGACGTATAACGTAGTATAATATTACGTTATAACCTATAACGTTGTACTGCATCACTATATGACGTTTAACGTTATAAACTATTACGTTATAAGGTATAACGTTATATTGCATCACTATATAACTTATAACGTTATATAGCATCCCTATATGACGTATGACGTTATGAACTATTACGTTATAACCTATAGTGTTATAGAGTATTACCCTATATCGTATAACGATTTTCACTATTACTTATAACGCATAACGCTATATTGCATCACTATATGAAGAATAACCTTATATACTATTACGTTATAAGGTATAACGATATATTGCTTCACTATATGAAGTATAACCTTATATACTATTACGTTATAAGGTATATCGATATATTGCACAACTATATGACGTATAACGTCATATTCTATTACGTTACAACCAATAACATTATACTGCGTCACTATATGACGTATAACGTTATATACTATTACGTTATAAGGAATAAAGTTATATTGCATCACTATATCACTTATAACGTTATATAGCATCACTATACCACTCATAACGTTATATTGCACCACTATATGACGTATAACGTCATATACTATTACGTTGTAACCTATAACGTTGTACTGGATCACTGTATGACGTATAACGTTATATACTATTACGTTATAATGCATAACGTTATATTGCATCACTATATGACGTATAACGTTATATACTATTACGTTATAACGTATAGCGATATATTTCATCACTATATCATAACTATGTGACACTATGTGACGGATAACGTTATATACTATTACGTCATTACCTATAACGTTATACTGCATCACTATATGACGTATAACGTCATATACTGTTATAACGTATAACGTTATATTGCATGACTATATGACGTATAACGTTATGGACTATTACGTTACAACGTATAACGATATATTGCATCACTATGTGACATATAACGTTATATGCTATTACGTTATAAGGTATAACGTTATATTGCATCACTATATCACTTATAACGTTATATTGCACAACGATATGGCGTATAACGTCATATACTATTACGTTATAACCTATAATGATGTAGTGCATCACTATATGACGTATAACGTTATATACTATTACGTTATAAGGTATAACGTTATATTGCATCACTATGTGACATATAACGTTATATGCTATTACGTTATAAGGTATAACGTTATATTGCATCACTATATCACTTATAACGTTATACTGCACCACTATATGGCGTATAACGTCATATACTATTACGTTATAACCTATAACGATGTACTGCACCACTATATGACGTATAACGTTATGGAGTATTCCGTTTTAACGTATAACGTTATATACTATTACGTTATAAGGTATAACGATATATTGCATCACTATATGAAGTATAAACCTTATATACTATTACGCTATAAGGTATAGCAATATATTGCACCACTATATGACGTATAACGTCGTATAATATTACGCTATAACCTATAACGTTGTACTGCATCACTATATGACGTTTAACGTTATAAACTATTACGTTATAACGCATAACGCTATATTGCATCACTATATCACTTACAACGTTATATTGCACAACTATTTGACGTATAACGTCGTATAATATTACGTTATAACCTATAACGTTGTACCGCATCACTATATGACGTATAACGTTATATACTAAACGTTATAAGGTATAACGTTATATTGCATCACTATATAACTTATAACGTTGTATAGCATCCCTATATGACGTATAACGTTATGAACTATTACGTTATAACGTATAGCGTTATATTGCATCACTATATCACTTATAACGTTATATTGTATTACTATACGACGTATAACGTTATGGAGTATTGCGTTACAACGTATAACGATATATTGCGTCACTATGTGACGTATAACGTTATATACTATTACTTTCGAACCTATAACGTTATACTGCGTCACTGTATGACGTGTAACGTTATATACTATTACGTTATAAGGTATAACGATATATTGCATTACTATATGAAGTATAACCTTATATACTACTACGTTATAAGGTATAACGATATATTGCTTGACTATATGAAGTATAACCTTATATACTATTACATTATAAGGTATAACGATATATTGCACCACTATATGTCGTATAGCGTCCCATATTATTACGTTATAACCTATAACGTTGTATTGCATCGCTATATGACGTATAACGTTATGTACTATTACGCGATAAGGTATAACGTTATATTTGCAACACTATATCACTTATAACGTTATATTGCATCACTATATGACGTATAAAGTTATGGAGTATTGCGTTTTAACGTATAACGTTATATTGCATTACTGTATGACGTATAACGTTTTGGAGTATTACGTTACAACGTATAACGATATATTGCATCACTATGTGACGTATAACGTTATATACTATTACGTTATAACCTATAACGTTGTACTGCGTCACAATATGACGCATAACGACATATACTGTTATAACGTATGACGTTATATTGCATTGCTATATGACGTATAACGTTATGGACTATTACGTTACGACCTATAACGTTATACTGCGTCACTATATGACGTATAACGTTATATACTATTACGTTATAAGGTATAACAATATATTGCATCACAAGATGAAGTATAACATTATATATTATTATTACGTTATAAGGTATAACGATATAATGCATCACTATATGTAGTATAACCTTATATACTACTACGTTATAAGGTATAACAATATATTGCACCACTATATGACGTATAACGTCATATTCTATTATGTTATATCCTATAACGTTGTACTGCATCACTATATGACGTATAACGTCATACACTATTACATTATAACGTATAACGTTATGGAGTATTACCTTATAACTTATAACGGTTTATACTATTATGTTATAACGCATAACGCTATATTGCATCACTATATCACTTATAACGTTATATTGCATCACTATATGAAGTATAACCTTATATACTATTACGTTATAAGGTATAACGATATATTGCATCACTATATGAAGTATAACCTTATATACTATTACGTTATAAGGTATAACGATATATTGCACCACTTTATGACGTATAACGTTATATACTATTACGGTATAACGTATAACGATATATTGCATCACTATTTGACGTATAACGTTAAATACTCTTCCGTTATAACGGATAACGATATCTTTCATCACTATGTGACGTATAACGTTATATACTATTGCGTTAGAACCTATAACGTTATACTGCGTCTCTATATGACGTATAACGATATATACTATTACGATATAAGGTATAACGATATAATGCGTCACTATATGAAGTATAACCTTATGTACTATTACGCTATAAGGTATAACGATCTATTGCACCACTATATGACGTATAACGTCGTATAATATTACGTTATAACCTATAACGTTGTACCGCATCACTATATGACGTATAACGTTATATACTATTACGTTATAAGGTAATACGTTATATTGCATCACTATATCACTTATAACGTTATATAGCATCCCTATATGACGTATAACGTTATGAACTATTACGTTATAACGTATAGGGTTGAAGAGTATTACCTTATATCGTATAACGATTGAAACTATTACGTTATATCGCATAACCTTATATTGCATCACTATATCACTTATAACGTTATATTGCATCACTATATCGCTTATAACGTTATATTGCATCACTATATCACTTATAACGTTATATTGCATCACTATATCACATATAGCGTTATATAGCTTCCCCATATGACGTATAACGTTATGAACTATTACGTTATAACGTATAGCGTTGTAGAGAATTACCTTATAACGTATAACGATTTAAACTATTACGTTATAACGCATAACGTTATATTGCATCACTATATCACTTATAACGTTATATTGCATCACTATATCACTTATAACGTTATATTGTACCACTATATCAGTTATAACGTTATATTGCATCACTATATCACATATAACGTTATATTGCACGGCTATATGACGTATACCGTCATATACTATTACGTTAGAACCTATAACGTTATACTGCGTCACTATATGACGTATAACGTTATATACTATTACGTTATAAGGAATAAAGTTATATTACATCACTATATCACTTATAACGATATATAGCATCCCTATATGACGTATAACGTTACGAACTATTACGTTATAACGTATAGCGTTATATTGCATCACTATATCACTTACAACGTTATATTGCATCACTATATCACTTATAACGTTATATGGCATTACTATATAACGTATAACGTTATGGAGTATTACGTTATAACCTATAGTGTTATAGAGTATTACCTTATATCGTATAACGATTTTCACTATTTCTTATAACGCATAACGCTATATTGCATCACTGTATGAAGTATAACCTTATATACTATTACGTTATAAGGAATAACGTTATATTGCATCACTATATCACTTATAACGTTATATAGCATCCCTATATGACGTATAACGTTATGAACTATTACGTTATAACGTATAGCGTTATAGAGTATTACCTTATATCGTATAACGATTTATACTATTACGTTATAACGCATTACGTTATATTGCATCGCTATATCACTTATAACGTTATATTGCATCACTAAATCACTTATAACGTTATATTGCATCACTATATCACTTATAACGTTATATTGCACCACTATATGACGTATAGCGTCATATACTATTACGTTATAACCTATAACGTAGTACTGCATCACTATATGACGTAGTACGTTATATACTAATACGTTATAAGGTATAACGTTATATTGCATCACTATATCACTTATAACGTTATATTGCTTCACTATATGAAGCATAACGTTATATACAATTACGTTATAACGCATAACGTTATATTGCATCAGCATATGACGTATAACGTTATGGAGTATTACGTTTTAACGTATAACGTTATATACTATTACGTTATAACGGATAACGATATATTTCATCACTATGTGACATATAACGTTATATACTATTACGTTAGAACCTATAACGTTATAATGCGTCTCTATATGACGTATAACGATATATACTATTACGATATAAGTTATAACGATATAATGCATCACTATATGAAGTATAACCTTATATACTATTACGTTATAAGGTATAACGATATATTGCATCACTATATGAAGTATAACCTTATATACTATTACGTTATAAGGTATAACAATATATTGCACCACTATATGACGTATAACGTCATATAATATTACGTTATAACCTATAACGTTGTACCGCATCACTATATGACGTATAACGTTATATACTATTACGTTACAAGGTAATACGTTATATTGCATCACTATATCACTTATAGCGTTATATTGCATCACTATATCACTTATAGCGTTATATTGCATCACTATATGAAGTATAACGTTATATACTAGTACGTTATAACGCATAACGTTATATTGCATCACTATATCACTTATAACGTTATATTGCATCACTATATCACTTATAACGTTATATTGCATCACTATATCACTTATAACGTTATATTGCATCACTATATCACTTATAACGTTATATTGCACCACTATATGCCGTATAACGTCATACACTATTACGTTATAACCTATAACGATGTACTGCATCACTATATGACGTATAACGTTATATACTATTACGTTATAAGGTATAACGTTATATTGCATCACTATATCACTTATAACGTTATATAGCATCCCTATATGACGTATAACGTTATGAACTATTACGTTATAACCTATAGTGTTATAGAGTATTACCTTATATCGTATAACGATTTTCAATATTACTTATAACGCATAACGCTATATTGCATCACTATATGAAGTATAACCTTATATACTATTACGTTATAAGGTATAACAATATATTGCACCACTATATGACGTATACCGTTATATAATATTACGTTATAACCTATAACGTTGCACCGCATCACTATATGACGAATAACGTTATATACTATTACGTTATAATGCATAACGTTATATTGCATGACTATATGACGTATAACGTTATATACCATTACGTTATAGTGGATAACGATATATTTCATTACTATGTGACGTATAACGTTATATACTATTACGTTATTACCTATAACGTTATACTGCATCACTATATGACGAATAACGTCATATAGTGTTACGGTATAACGTATATCGTTATATTGCATTACTATATGACGCATAACGTTATGCAGCATTACGTTACAACGTATAACGGCATATTGCATGACTATGTGACGTATAACGTTATATACTATTGCGTTATAACCTATAACGCTATACTGCATCACTATATGACGTATAACGTTATATACTATTACGTTAGAACCTATAACGTTATACTGCGTCACTATATGACGTATAACGTTATATACTATTACGCTATAAGGTATAACGTTATATTGCATCACTATATCACTTATAACGTTATATTGCACAACTATCTGACGTATAACGTCGTATAATATTACGTTATAACCTATAACGTTGTACCGCATCACTATATGACGTATAACGTTATATACTATTACGTTATAAGGTATAACGTTATATTGCATCACTATATCACTTATATCGTTATATAGCATCCCTATATGACGTATAACGTTATGAACTATTGCGTTATAACGTATAGCGTTGTAGAGTATTACCTTATATCGTATAACGATTTAAACTATTACGTTATAACGCATAACGTTATATTGCATCACTATATCACTTATAACGTTATATTGTACCACTATATCAGTTATAACGTTATATTGCATCACTATATCACATATAACGTTATATTGCACTGCCTTATGACGTATAACGTCATATACTATTACGTTAGAACCCATAACGTTATACTGCGTCACTATATGACGTATAACGATATATACTGTTACGTTATAAGGTGTAACGATATAATGCATCACTATATGAAGTATAACCTTACATACTATTACGCTATAAGGTATAACAATATATTGCACCACTATATGACGTATAACGTAGTATAATATTACGTTATAACCTATAACGTTGTACTGCATCACTATATGACGTTTAACGTTATAAACTATTACGTTATAAGGTATAACGTTATATTGCATCACTATATAACTTATAACGTTATATAGCATCCCTATATGATGTATGACGTTATGAACTATTACGTTATAACCTATAGTGTTATAGAGTATTACCCTATATCGTATAACGATTTTCACTATTACTTATAACGCATAACGCTATATTGCATCACTATATGAAGAATAACCTTATATACTATTACGTTATAAGGTATAACGATATATTGCTTCACTATATGAAGTATAACCTTATATACTATTACGTTATAAGGTATATCGATATATTGCACAACTATATGACGTATAACGTCATATTCTATTACGTTACAACCAATAACATTATACTGCGTCACTATATGACGTATAACGTTATATACTATTACGTTATAAGGAATAAAGTTATATTGCATCACTATATCACTTATAACGTTATATAGCATCACTATACCACTCATAACGTTATATTGCACCACTATATGACGTATAACGTCATATACTATTACGTTGTAACCTATAACGTTGTACTGGATCACTGTATGACGTATAACGTTATATACTATTACGTTATAATGCATAACGTTATATTGCATCACTATATGACGTATAACGTTATATACTATTACGTTATAACGTATAGCGATATATTTCATCACTATATCATAACTATGTGACACTATGTGACGGATAACGTTATATACTATTACGTCATTACCTATAACGTTATACTGCATCACTATATGACGTATAACGTCATATACTGTTATAACGTATAACGTTATATTGCATGACTATATGACGTATAACGTTATGGACTATTACGTTACAACGTATAACGATATATTGCATCACTATGTGACATATAACGTTATATGCTATTACGTTATAAGGTATAACGTTATATTGCATCACTATATCACTTATAACGTTATATTGCACAACTATATGGCGTATAACGTCATATACTATTACGTTATAACCTATAATGATGTAGTGCATCACTATATGACGTATAACGTTATATACTATTACGTTATAAGGTATAACGTTATATTGCATCACTATGTGACATATAACGTTATATGCTATTACGTTATAAGGTATAACGTTATATTGCATCACTATATCACTTATAACGTTATACTGCACCACTATATGGCGTATAACGTCATATACTATTACGTTATAACCTATAACGATGTACTGCACCACTATATGACGTATAACGTTATGGAGTATTCCGTTTTAACGTATAACGTTATATACTATTACGTTATAAGGTATAACGATATATTGCATCACTATATGAAGTATAACCTTATATACTATTACGCTATAAGGTATAGCAATATATTGCACCACTATATGACGTATAACGTCGTATAATATTACGCTATAACCTATAACGTTGTACTGCATCACTATATGACGTTTAACGTTATAAACTATTACGTTATAACGCATAACGCTATATTGCATCACTATATCACTTACAACGTTATATTGCACAACTATTTGACGTATAACGTCGTATAATATTACGTTATAACCTATAACGTTGTACCGCATCACTATATGACGTATAACGTTATATACTATTACGTTATAAGGTATAACGTTATATTGCATCACTATATAACTTATAACGTTGTATAGCATCCCTATATGCTGTATAACGTTATGAACTATTACGTTATAACGTATAGCGTTATATTGCATCACTATATCACTTATAACGTTATATTGTATTACTATACGACGTATAACGTTATGGAGTATTGCGTTACAACGTATAACGATATATTGCGTCACTATGTGGCGTATAACGATATATACTATTACGTTATAACGCATAACGTTATATTGCATCACTATATCACTTATAACGTTATATTGCACCACTATATGACGTATAACGTCATATACTATTATGTTGTAACCTATAACGTTGTACTGCAACACTATATGACGTATAACGTTATATGCTATTACGTTGTAAGGTATAACGTTATATTGCATCACTATATGACGTATAACGTTATGGAGTATTACGGTTCAACGTATAACGTTATATACTATTACGGTAAAACGGATAACGATATATTTATCACTATGTGACGTATAACGTTATATACTATTACTTTCGAACCTATAACGTTATACTGCGTCACTGTATGACGTGTAACGTTATATACTATTACGTTATAAGGTATAACGATATTTTGCATTACTATATGAAGTATAACCTTATATACTACTACGTTATAAGGTATAACGATATATTGCTTGACTATATGAAGTATAACCTTATATACTATTACATTATATGGTATAACGATATATTGCACCACTATATGTCGTATAGCGTCCCATATTATTACGTTATAACCTATAACGTTGTATTGCATCGCTATATGACGTATAACGTTATGTACTATTACGCGATAAGGTATAACGTTATATTTGCAACACTATATCACTTATAACGTTATATTGCATCACTATATGACGTATAAAGTTATGGAGTATTGCGTTTTAACGTATAACGTTATATTGCATTACTGTATGACGTATAACGTTTTGGAGTATTACGTTACAACGTATAACGATATATTGCATCACTATGTGACGTATAACGTTATATACTATTACGTTATAACCTATAACGTTGTACTGCGTCACAATATGACGCATAACGACATATACTGTTATAACGTATGACGTTATATTGCATTGCTATATGACGTATAACGTTATGGACTATTACGTTACGACCTATAACGTTATACTGCGTCACTATATGACGTATAACGTTATATACTATTACGTTATAAGGTATAACAATATATTGCATCACAAGATGAAGTATAACATTATATACTATTACGTTATAAGGTATAACGATATAATGCATCACTATATGTAGTATAACCTTATATACTACTACGTTATAAGGTATAACAATATATTGCACCACTATATGACGTATAACGTCATATTCTATTATGTTATATCCTATAACGTTGTACTGCATCACTATATGACGTATAACGTCATACACTATTACATTATAACGTATAACGTTATGGAGTATTACCTTATAACTTATAACGGTTTATACTATTATGTTATAACGCATAACGCTATATTGCATCACTATATCACTTATAACGTTATATTGCATCACTATATGAAGTATAACCTTATATACTATTACGTTATAAGGTATAACGATATATTGCATCACTATATGAAGTATAACCTTATATACTATTACGTTATAAGGTATAACGATATATTGCACCACTTTATGACGTATAACGTTATATACTATTACGGTATAACGTATAACGATATATTGCATCACTATTTGACGTATAACGTTATATACTCTTCCGTTATAACGGATAACGATATCTTTCATCACTATGTGACGTATAACGTTATATACTATTGCGTTAGAACCTATAACGTTATACTGCGTCTCTATATGACGTATAACGATATATACTATTACGATATAAGGTATAACGATATAATGCGTCACTATATGAAGTATAACCTTATGTACTATTACGCTATAAGGTATAACGATATATTGCACCACTATATGACGTATAACGTCGTATAATATTACGTTATAACCTATAACGTTGTACCGCATCACTATATGACGTATAACGTTATATACTATTACGTTATAAGGTAATACGTTATATTGCATCACTATATCACTTATAACGTTATATAGCATCCCTATATGACGTATAACGTTATGAACTATTACGTTATAACGTATAGGGTTGAAGAGTATTACCTTATATCGTATAACGATTGAAACTATTACGTTATATCGCATAACCTTATATTGCATCACTATATCACTTATAACGTTATATTGCATCACTACATCGCTTATAACGTTATATTGCATCACTATATCACTTATAACGTTATATTGCATCACTATATCACTTATAGCGTTATATAGCTTCCCCATATGACGTATAACGTTATGAACTATTACGTTATAACGTATAGCGTTGTAGAGAATTACCTTATAACGTATAACGATTTAAACTATTACGTTATAACGCATAACGTTATATTGCATCACTATATCACTTATAACGTTATATTGCATCACTATATCACTTATAACGTTATATTGTACCACTATATCAGTTATAACGTTATATTGCATCACTATATCACATATAACGTTATATTGCACTGCCTTATGACGTATAACGTCATATACTATTACGTTAGAACCCATAACGTTATACTGCGTCACTATATGACGTATAACGATATATACTGTTACGTTATAAGGTGTAACGATATAATGCATCACTATATGAAGTATAACCTTATATACTATTACGCTATAAGGTATAACAATATATTGCACCACTATATGACGTATAACGTAGTATAATATTACGTTATAACCTATAACGTTGTACTGCATCACTATATGACGTTTAACGTTATAAACTATTACGTTATAAGGTATAACGTTATATTGCATCACTATATAACTTATAACGTTATATAGCATCCCTATATGACGTATGACGTTATGAACTATTACGTTATAACCTATAGTGTTATAGAGTATTACCCTATATCGTATAACGATTTTCACTATTACTTATAACGCATAACGCTATATTGCATCACTATATGAAGAATAACCTTATATACTATTACGTTATAAGGTATAACGATATATTGCTTCACTATATGAAGTATAACCTTATATACTATTACGTTATAAGGTATATCGATATATTGCACAACTATATGACGTATAACGTCATATTCTATTACGTTACAACCAATAACATTATACTGCGTCACTATATGACGTATAACGTTATATACTATTACGTTATAAGGAATAAAGTTATATTGCATCACTATATCACTTATAACGTTATATAGCATCACTATACCACTCATAACGTTATATTGCACCACTACATGACGTATAACGTCATATACTATTACGTTGTAACCTATAACGTTGTACTGGATCACTGTATGACGTATAACGTTATATACTATTACGTTATAATGCATAACGTTATATTGCATCACTATATGACGTATAACGTTATATACTATTACGTTATAACGTATAGCGATATATTTCATCACTATATCATAACTATGTGACACTATGTGACGGATAACGTTATATACTATTACGTCATTACCTATAACGTTATACTGCATCACATTATGACGTATAACGTCATATACTGTTATAACGTATAACGTTATATTGCATGACTATATGACGTATAACGTTATGGACTATTACGTTACAACGTATAACGATATATTGCATCACTATATGACGTATAACGTTATGGAGTATTACGGTTCAACGTATAACGTTATATACTATTACGGTATAACGGATAACGATATATTTATCACTATGTGACGTATAACGTTATATACTATTACTTTCGAACCTATAACGTTATACTGCGTCACTGTATGACGTGTAACGTTATATACTATTACGTTATAAGGTATAACGATATATTGCATTACTATATGAAGTATAACCTTATATACTACTACGTTATAAGGTATAACGATATATTGCTTGACTATATGAAGTATAACCTTATATACTATTACATTATAAGGTATAACGATATATTGCACCACTATATGTCGTATAGCGTCCCATATTATTACGTTATAACCTATAACGTTGTATTGCATCGCTATATGACGTATAACGTTATGTACTATTACGCGATAAGGTATAACGTTATATTTGCAACACTATATCACTTATAACGTTATATTGCATCACTATATGACGTATAAAGTTATGGAGTATTGCGTTTTAACGTATAACGTTATATTGCATTACTGTATGACGTATAACGTTTTGGAGTATTACGTTACAACGTATAACGATATATTGCATCACTATGTGACGTATAACGTTATATACTATTACGTTATAACCTATAACGTTGTACTGCGTCACAATATGACGCATAACGACATATACTGTTATAACGTATGACGTTATATTGCATTGCTATATGACGTATAACGTTATGGACTATTACGTTACGACCTATAACGTTATACTGCGTCACTATATGACGTATAACGTTATATACTATTACGTTATAAGGTATAACAATATATTGCATCACAAGATGAAGTATAACATTATATACTATTACGTTATAAGGTATAACGATATAATGCATCACTATATGTAGTATAACCTTATATACTACTACGTTATAAGGTATAACAATATATTGCACCACTATATGACGTATAACGTCATATTCTATTATGTTATATCCTATAACGTTGTACTGCATCACTATATGACGTATAACGTCATACACTATTACATTATAACGTATAACGTTATGGAGTATTACCTTATAACTTATAACGGTTTATACTATTATGTTATAACGCATAACGCTATATTGCATCACTATATCACTTATAACGTTATATTGCATCACTATATGAAGTATAACCTTATATACTATTACGTTATAAGGTATAACGATATATTGCATCACTATATGAAGTATAACCTTATATACTATTACGTTATAAGGTATAACGATATATTGCACCACTTTATGACGTATAACGTTATATACTATTACGGTATAACGTATAACGATATATTGCATCACTATTTGACGTATAACGTTATATACTCTTCCGTTATAACGGATAACGATATCTTTCATCACTATGTGACGTATAACGTTATATACTATTGCGTTAGAACCTATAACGTTATACTGCGTCTCTATATGACGTATAACGATATATACTATTACGATATAAGGTATAACGATATAATGCGTCACTATATGAAGTATAACCTTATGTACTATTACGCTATAAGGTATAACGATATATTGCACCACTATATGACGTATAACGTCGTATAATATTACGTTATAACCTATAACGTTGTACCGCATCACTATATGACGTATAACGTTATATACTATTACGTTATTAGGTAATACGTTATATTGCATCACTATATCACTTATAACTTTATATAGCATCCCTATATGACGTATAACGTTATGAACTATTACGTTATAACGTATAGGGTTGAAGAGTATTACCTTATATCGTATAACGATTGAAACTATTACGTTATATCGCATAACCTTATATTGCATCACTATATCACTTATAACGTTATATTGCATCACTATATCGCTTATAACGTTATATTGCATCACTATATCACTTATAACGTTATATTGCATCACTATATCACTTATAGCGTTATATAGCTTCCCCATATGACGTATAACGTTATGAACTATTACGTTATAACGTATAGCGTTGTAGAAAATTACCTTATAACGTATAACGATTTAAACTATTACGTTATAACGCATAACGTTATATTGCATCACTATATCACTTATAACGTTATATTGCATCACTATATCACTTATAACGTTATATTGTACCACTATATCAGTTATAACGTTATATTGCTTCACTATATCACATATAACGTTATATTGCACGGCTATATGACGTATACCGTCATATACTATTACGTTAGAACCTATAACGTTATACTGCGTCACTATATGACGTATAACGTTATATACTATTACGTTATAAGGAATAAAGTTATATTACATCACTATATCACTTATAACGATATATAGCATCCCTATATGACGTATAACGTTACGAACTATTACGTTATAACGTATAGCGTTATATTGCATCACTATATCACTTACAACGTTATATTGCATCACTATATCACTTATAACGTTATATGGCATTACTATATAACGTATAACGTTATGGAGTATTACGTTATAACCTATAGTGTTATAGAGTATTACCTTATATCGTATAACGATTTTCACTATTTCTTATAACGCATAACGCTATATTGCATCACTGTATGAAGTATAACCTTATATACTATTACGTTATAAGGAATAACGTTATATTGCATCACTATATCACTTATAACGTTATATAGCATCCCTATATGACGTATAACGTTATGAACTATTACGTTATAACGTATAGCGTTATAGAGTATTACCTTATATCGTATAACGATTTATACTATTACGTTATAACGCATTACGTTATATTGCATCGCTATATCACTTATAACGTTATATTGCATCACTAAATCACTTATAACGTTATATTGCATCACTATATCACTTATAACGTTATATTGCACCACTATATGTCGTATAGCGTCATATACTATTACGTTATAACCTATAACGTAGTACTGCATCGCTATATGACGTAGTACGTTATATACTAATACGTTATAAGGTATAACGTTATATTGCATCACTATATCACTTATAACGTTATATAGCATCCCTATATGACGTATAACGTTATGAACTATTACGTTATAACGTATAGCGTTATAGAGTATTACCTTATATCGTATAACGATTTATACTATTACGTTATAACGCATTACGTTATATTGCATCGCTATATCACTTATAACGTTATATTGCATCACTAAATCACTTACAACGTTATATTGCATCACTATATCACTTATAACGTTATATGGCATTACTATATAACGTATAACGTTATGGAGTATTACGTTATAACCTATAGTGTTATAGAGTATTACCTTATATCGTATAACGATTTTCACTATTTCTTATAACGCATAACGCTATATTGCTTCACTATATGAAGCATAACGTTATATACAAGTACGTTATAACGCATAACGTTATATTGCATCAGCATATGACGTATAACGTTATGGAGTATTACGTTTTAACGTATAACGTTATATACTATTACGTTATAACGGATAACGATATATTTCATCACTATGTGACGTATAACGTTATATACTATTACGTTAGAACCTATAACGTTATAATGCGTCTCTATATGACGTATAACGATATATACTATTACGATATAAGTTATAACGATATAATGCATCACTATATGAAGTATAACCTTATATACTATTACGTTATAAGGTATAACGATATATTGCATCACTATATGAAGTATAACCTTATATACTATTACGTTATAAGGTATAACAATATATTGCACCACTATATGACGTATAACGTCATATAATATTACGTTATAACCTATAACGTTGTACCGCATCACTATATGACGTATAACGTTATATACTATTACGTTACAAGGTAATACGTTATATTGCATCACTATATCACTTATAGCGTTATATTGCATCACTATATCACTTATAGCGTTATATTGCATCACTATATGAAGTATAACGTTATATACTAGTACGTTATAACGCATAACGTTATATTGCATCACTATATCACTTATAACGTTATATTGCATCACTATATCACTTATAACGTTATATTGCATCACTATATCACATATAACGTTATATTGCATCACTATATCACTTATAACGTTATATTGCACCACTATATGCCGTATAACGTCATACACTATTACGTTATAACCTATAACGATGTACTGCATCACTATATGACGTATAACGTTATATACTATTACGTTATAAGGTATAACGTTATATTGCATCACTATATCACTTATAACGTTATATAGCATCCCTATATGACGTATAACGTTATGAACTATTACGTTATAACCTATAGTGTTATAGAGTATTACCTTATATCGTATAACGATTTTCAATATTACTTATAACGCATAACGCTATATTGCATCACTATATGAAGTATAACCTTATATACTATTACGTTATAAGGTATAACAATATATTGCACCACTATATGACGTATACCGTTATATAATATTACGTTATAACCTATAACGTTGCACCGCATCACTATATGACGTATAACGTTATATACTATTACGTTATAAGGTAATACGTTATATTGCATCACTATATCACTTATAACGTTATATAGCATCCCCATATGACGTATAACGTTATGAACTATTACGTTATAATCTATAACGTTGTACTGCATCACTATATGACGTATAACGTTATATACTATTACGTTATAAGATATAACGTTATATTGCATCACTATATCACTTATAGCGTTATATTGCATCACTATATCACTTATAACGTTATATTGCATTACTATATGACGTATAACGTTATGGAGTATTGCGTTACAACGTATAACGATATATTGCATCACTATGTGGCGTATAACGATATATACTATTACGTTATAACGCATAACGTTATATTGCGTCACTATATCACTTATATCGTTATATTGCACCACTATATGACGTATAAAGTTATGGAGTATTGCGTTTTAACGTATAACGTTATATTGCATTACTGTATGACGTATAACGTTTTGGAGTATTACGTTACAACGTATAACGATATATTGCATCACTATGTGACGTATAACGTTATATACTATTACGTTATAACCTATAACGTTGTACTGCGTCACAATATGACGCATAACGACATATACTGTTATAACGTATGACGTTATATTGCATTGCTATATGACGTATAACGTTATGGACTATTACGTTACGACCTATAACGTTATACTGCGTCACTATATGACGTATAACGTTATATACTATTACGTTATAAGGTATAACAATATATTGCATCACAAGATGAAGTATAACATTATATACTATTACGTTATAAGGTATAAGGATATAATGCATCACTATATGTAGTATAACCTTATATACTACTACGTTATAAGGTATAACAATATATTGCACCACTATATGACGTATAACGTCATATTCTATTATGTTATATCCTATAACGTTGTACTGCATCACTATATGACGTATAACGTCATACACTATTACATTATAACGTATAACGTTATGGAGTATTACCTTATAACTTATAACGGTTTATACTATTATGTTATAACGCATAACGCTATATTGCATCACTATATCACTTATAACGTTATATTGCATCACTATATGAAGTATAACCTTATATACTATTACGTTATAAGGTATAACGATATATTGCATCACTATATGAAGTATAACCTTATATACTATTACGTTATAAGGTATAACGATATATTGCACCACTTTATGACGTATAACGTTATATACTATTACGGTATAACGTATAACGATATATTGCATCACTATTTGACGTATAACGTTATATACTCTTCCGTTATAACGGATAACGATATCTTTCATCACTATGTGACGTATAACGTTATATACTATTGCGTTAGAACCTATAACGTTATACTGCGTCTCTATATGACGTATAACGATATATACTATTACGATATAAGGTATAACGATATAATGCGTCACTATATGAAGTATAACCTTATGTACTATTACGCTATAAGGTATAACGATATATTGCACCACTATATGACGTATAACGTCGTATAATATTACGTTATAACCTATAACGTTGTACCGCATCACTATATGACGTATAACGTTATATACTATTACGTTATTAGGTAATACGTTATATTGCATCACTATATCACTTATAACTTTATATAGCATCCCTATATGACGTATAACGTTATGAACTATTACGTTATAACGTATAGGGTTGAAGAGTATTACCTTATATCGTATAACGATTGAAACTATTACGTTATATCGCATAACCTTATATTGCATCACTATATCACTTATAACGTTATATTGCATCACTATATCGCTTATAACGTTATATTGCATCACTATATCACTTATAACGTTATATTGCATCACTATATCACTTATAGCGTTATATAGCTTCCCCATATGACGTATAACGTTATGAACTATTACGTTATAACGTATAGCGTTGTAGAGAATTACCTTATAACGTATAACGATTTAAACTATTACGTTATAACGCATAACGTTATATTGCATCACTATATCACTTATAACGTTATATTGCATCACTATATCACTTATAACGTTATATTGTACCACTATATCAGTTATAACGTTATATTGCTTCACTATATCACATATAACGTTATATTGCACGGCTATATGACGTATACCGTCATATACTATTACGTTAGAACCTATAACGTTATACTGCGTCACTATATGACGTATAACGTTATATACTATTACGTTATAAGGAATAAAGTTATATTACATCACTATATCACTTATAACGATATATAGCATCCCTATATGACGTATAACGTTACGAACTATTACGTTATAACGTATAGCGTTATATTGCATCACTATATCACTTACAACGTTATATTGCATCACTATATCACTTATAACGTTATATGGCATTACTATATAACGTATAACGTTATGGAGTATTACGTTATAACCTATAGTGTTATAGAGTATTACCTTATATCGTATAACGATTTTCACTATTTCTTATAACGCATAACGCTATATTGCATCACTGTATGAAGTATAACCTTATATACTATTACGTTATAAGGAATAACGTTATATTGCATCACTATATCACTTATAACGTTATATAGCATCCCTATATGACGTATAACGTTATGAACTATTACGTTATAACGTATAGCGTTATAGAGTATTACCTTATATCGTATAACGATTTATACTATTACGTTATAACGCATTACGTTATATTGCATCGCTATATCACTTATAACGTTATATTGCATCACTAAATCACTTATAACGTTATATTGCATCACTATATCACTTATAACGTTATATTGCACCACTATATGTCGTATAGCGTCATATACTATTACGTTATAACCTATAACGTAGTACTGCATCACTATATGACGTAGTACGTTATATACTAATACGTTATAAGGTATAACGTTATATTGCATCACTATATCACTTATAACGTTATATAGCATCCCTATATGACGTATAACGTTATGAACTATTACGTTATAACGTATAGCGTTATAGAGTATTACCTTATATCGTATAACGATTTATACTATTACGTTATAACGCATTACGTTATATTGCATCGCTATATCACTTATAACGTTATATTGCATCACTAAATCACTTACAACGTTATATTGCATCACTATATCACTTATAACGTTATATGGCATTACTATATAACGTATAACGTTATGGAGTATTACGTTATAACCTATAGTGTTATAGAGTATTACCTTATATCGTATAACGATTTTCACTATTTCTTATAACGCATAACGCTATATTGCTTCACTATATGAAGCATAACGTTATATACAAGTACGTTATAACGCATAACGTTATATTGCATCAGCATATGACGTATAACGTTATGGAGTATTACGTTTTAACGTATAACGTTATATACTATTACGTTATAACGGATAACGATATATTTCATCACTATGTGACGTATAACGTTATATACTATTACGTTAGAACCTATAACGTTATAATGCGTCTCTATATGACGTATAACGATATATACTATTACGATATAAGTTATAACGATATAATGCATCACTATATGAAGTATAACCTTATATACTATTACGTTATAAGGTATAACGATATATTGCATCACTATATGAAGTATAACCTTATATACTATTACGTTATAAGGTATAACAATATATTGCACCACTATATGACGTATAACGTCATATAATATTACGTTATAACCTATAACGTTGTACCGCATCACTATATGACGTATAACGTTATATACTATTACGTTACAAGGTAATACGTTATATTGCATCACTATATCACTTATAGCGTTATATTGCATCACTATATCACTTATAGCGTTATATTGCATCACTATATGAAGTATAACGTTATATACTAGTACGTTATAACGCATAACGTTATATTGCATCACTATATCACTTATAACGTTATATTGCATCACTATATCACTTATAACGTTATATTGCATCACTATATCACATATAACGTTATATTGCATCACTATATCACTTATAACGTTATATTGCACCACTATATGCCGTATAACGTCATACACTATTACGTTATAACCTATAACGATGTACTGCATCACTATATGACGTATAACGTTATATACTATTACGTTATAAGGTATAACGTTATATTGCATCACTATATCACTTATAACGTTATATAGCATCCCTATATGACGTATAACGTTATGAACTATTACGTTATAACCTATAGTGTTATAGAGTATTACCTTATATCGTATAACGATTTTCAATATTACTTATAACGCATAACGCTATATTGCATCACTATATGAAGTATAACCTTATATACTATTACGTTATAAGGTATAACAATATATTGCACCACTATATGACGTATACCGTTATATAATATTACGTTATAACCTATAACGTTGCACCGCATCACTATATGACGTATAACGTTATATACTATTACGTTATAAGGTAATACGTTATATTGCATCACTATATCACTTATAACGTTATATAGCATCCCCATATGACGTATAACGTTATGAACTATTACGTTATAATCTATAACGTTGTACTGCATCACTATATGACGTATAACGTTATATACTATTACGTTATAAGATATAACGTTATATTGCATCACTATATCACTTATAGCGTTATATTGCATCACTATATCACTTATAACGTTATATTGCATTACTATATGACGTATAACGTTATGGAGTATTGCGTTACAACGTATAACGATATATTGCATCACTATGTGGCGTATAACGATATATACTATTACGTTATAACGCATAACGTTATATTGCGTCACTATATCACTTATATCGTTATATTGCACCACTATATGACGTATAATGTCATATACTATTACGTTGTATCCTATAACGTTGTACTGCATCACTATATGACGTATAACGTTATATACTAATACGTTATAAGGTATAACGTTATATTGCATCACTATATCACTTATAACGTTATATAGCATCACTATATCACTTATAACGTTATATTGCATCACTATATCACTTATAACGTTATATTGCACCACTATATGGCGTATAACGTCATACACTATTACGTTATAACCTATAACGATGTACTGCATCACTATATGACGTATAACGTTATATACTATTACGTTATAAGGTATAACGTTATATTGCATCACTATATCACTTATAACGTTATATAGCATCCCTATATGACGTATAACGTTATGAACTATTACGTTATAACCTATAGTGTTATAGAGTATTACCTAATATCGTATAACGATTTTCAATATTACTTATAACGCATAACGCTATATTGCATCACTATATGAAGTATAACCTTATATACTATTACGTTATAAGGTATAACGATATATTGCTTCACTATATGAAATATAACTTTATATACTATTACGTTATAAGGTATAACGATATATTGCACCACTATATGACGAATAACTTCATATTCTATTACTTTACAACCAATAACGTTATACTGCGTCACTATATGACATATAACGTTATATACTATTACGTTATAAGGAATAACGTTATATTGCATCACTATATCACTTATAGCGTTATATTGCATCACTATTTGAAGTATAACGCTATATACTAGTACTTTATAACGCATAACGTTATATTGCATCACTATATCACTTATAACGTTATATTGCATCACTATATCACTTATAACGTTATATTGCATTACTATATGACGTATAACGTTATGGAGTATTGCGTTACAACGTATAACGATATATTGCATCACTATGTGGCGTATAACGATATATACTATTACGTTATAACGCATAACGTTATATTGCATCACTATATCACTTATAACGTTATATTGCACCACTATATGACGTATAACGTCATATACTATTACGTTGTAACCTATAACGTTGTACTGCATCACTATATGACGTATAACGTTTTATGCTATTACGTTATAAGGTATAACTTTATATTGCATCATTATGTGACGTATAACGTTCTATACTATTACGTTATAATGCATAACGTTATATTGCATCACTATATGACGTGTAACGTTATATACTATTACGTTATAAGGTATAACGTTATATTGCATCACTATATGACGTATAACGTTATGGAGTATTACGTTTCAACGTATAACGTTATATACTATTACGGTATAACGGATAACGATATATTTAGCACTATGTGAAGTATAACGTTATATACTATTGCTTTAGAACCTATAACGTTATACTGCGTCACTGTATGACGTATAACGTTATACACTATTACGATATAAGGTAATACGTTATATTGCATCACTATATCACATATAACGTTATATAGCATCCCTATATGACGTATAACGTTATGAACTATTACGTTATAATCTATAACGTTGTACTGCATCACTATATGACGTATAACGTTATATACTATTACGTTATAAGGTAATACGTTATATTGCATCACTATATCACTTATAACGTTATATAGCATCCCTATATGATGTATAACGTTATATACTATTACGTTATAAGGTAATACGTTATATTGCATCACTATATCACTTATAACGTTATATTGCACCACTATATGACGTATAACGTCATATACTATTACGTTGTAACCTATAACGTTGTACTGCATCACTATATGACGTATAACGTTATATACTAATACGTTATAAGGTATAACGTTATATTGCATCACTATATCACTTATAACGTTATATTGCATATATGAAGCATAACGTTATATACTAGTACGTTATAACGCATAACGTTATATTGCATCACCATATGACGTATAACGTTATGGAGTATTACGTTTTAACGTATAACGTTATATACTATTACGTTATAACGGATAACGATATATTTCATCACTATGTGACGTATAACGTTATATTGCATTACTATATGACGTATAACGTTATGGAGTATTACGTTTTAACGTATAACGTTATATACTATTACGTTATAACGGATAACGATATATTTCATCACTATGTGACGTATAACGTTATATACTATTACGTCAGAACCTATAACGTTATACTGCGTCTCTATATGACGTATAACGAAATATAATATTACGATATAAGGTATAACGATATAATGCATCACTATATGAAGTATAACCTTATATACTATTACGTTGTAAGGTATAACGATATATTGCATCACTATATGAAGTATAACCTTATATACTATTACGTTATAAGGTATAACAATATATTGCACCACTATATCACGTATAACGTCATATAATATTACGTTATAACCTATAACGTTGTACCGCATCACTATATGACGTATAACGTTATATACTATTACGTTATAAGGTAATACGTTATATTGCATCACTATATCACTTATAACGTTATATAGCATCCCTATATGACGTATAACGTTATGAACTATTACGTTATAATCTATAACGTTGTACTGCATCACTATATGACGTATAACGTTATATACTATTACGTTATAAGGTAATACGTTATATTGCATCACTATATCACTTATAACGTTATATAGCATACCTATATGATGTATAACGTTATATACTATTACGTTATAAGGTAATACGTTATATTGCATCACTATATCACTTATAACGTTATATTGCACCACTATATGACGTATAACGTCATATACTATTACGTTGTAACCTATAACGTTGTACTGCATCACTATATGACGTATAACGTTATATACTAATACGTTATAAGGTATAACGTTATATTGCATCACTATATCACTTATAACGTTATATTGCATATATGAAGCATAACGTTATATACTAGTACGTTATAACGCATAACGTTATATTGCATCACCATATGACGTATAACGTTATGGAGTATTACGTTTTAAAGTATAACGTTATATACTATTACGTTATAACGGATAACGATATATTTCATCACTATGTGACGTATAACGTTATATTGCATTACTATATGACGTATAACGTTATGGAGTATTACGTTTTAACGTATAACGTTATATACTATTACGTTATAGCGGATAACGATATATTTCATCACTATGTGACGTATAACGTTATATACTATTACGTTAGAACCTATAACGTTATACTGCGTCTCTATATGACGTATAACGATATATAATATTACGATATAAGGTATAACGATATAATGCATCACTATATGAAGTATAACCTTATATACTATTACGTTGTAAGGTATAACGATATATTGCATCACTATATGAAGTATAACCTTATATACTATTACGTTATAAGGTACAACAATATATTGCACCACTATATGACGTATAACGTCATATAATATTACGTTATAACCTATAACGTTGTACCGCATCACTATATGACGTATAACGTTATATACTATTACGTTATAAGGTAATACGTTATATTGCATCACTATATGACGTATAATGTTATGAACTATTACGTTATAACGTATAGCGTTATATTGCATCACTATATCACTTATAACGTTATATTGCATCACTATATCACTTATAACGTTATATTGCATTACTATATGACGTATAACGTTATGGAGTATTGCGTTACAACGTATAGCGATATATTGCATCACTATATGACGTATAACGTTATATGCTATTACGTTATAAGGTATAACGATATATTGCATGACTATATCACTTATAACGTTATATTGCACCACTCTATAACTTATAACGTTATATAGCATCCCTATATGACTTATAACGTTATGAACTATTACGTTATAATCTATAGTGTTATAGAGTATTCCCTTATATCGTATAACGATTTTCACTATTACTTATAACGCATAACGCTATATTGTATCACTATATGAAGTAAAACCTTATATACTATTACGTTATAAGGTATAACGATATATTGCTTCACTATATGAAGTATAACCTTATATACTATTACGTTATAAGGTATAACGATATATTGCGCCACTATATGACGAATAACTTCATATTCTATTACGTTACAACCAATAACGTTATACTGCGTCACTATATGACGTATAACGTCATATACTATTACGTTATAAGGTATTACGATATATTGCATCACTATATGAAGTATAACCTTATATACTATTACGTTATAAGGTATAACAATATATTGCACCACTATATGACGTATACCGTTATATAATATTACGTTATAACCTATAACGTTGCACCGCATAACTATATGACGTATAACGTTATATACTATTACGTTATAAGGTAATACGTTATATTGCATCACTATATCACTTATAACGTTATATAGCATCCCTATATGACGTATAACGTTATGAACTATTACGTTATAATCTATAACGTTGTACAGCATCACTATATGCCGTATAACGTTATATACTATTACGTTATAAGATATAACGTTATATTGCATCACTATATCACTTATAGCGTTATATTGCACCACTATATCACTTATAACGTTATATTGCATTACTATATGACGTATAACGTTATGGAGTATTGCGTTACAAAGTATAACGATATATTGCATCACTATGTGGCGTATAACGATATATACTATTACATTATAACGCATAACGTTATATTGCATCACTATATCACTTATAACGTTATATTGCTCCACTATATGACGTATAACGTCATATACTATTACGTTGTAACCTATAACGTTGTACTGCATCACTATATGACGTATAACGTTATGTACTAATACGTTATAAGGTATAACGTTATATTGCATCACTATATCACTTATAACGTTATATTGCTTCACTATATGAAGCATAACGTTATATACAAGTACGTTATAACGCATAACGTTATATTGCATCACTATATCACTTATAACGTTATATTGCACCACTATATGACGTATAACGTCATATACTATTACGTTGTAACCTATAACGTTGTACTGCATCACTATATGACGTATAACGTTATATGCTATTACGTTATAAGGTATAACGTTATATTGCATCATTATGTGACGTATAACGTTCTATACTATTACGTTATAATGCATAACGTTATATTGCATCACTATATGACGTGTAACGTTATATACTACTGCGTTATAGGGTATAACGTTATATTGCATCACTATATGACGTATAACGTTATGGAGTATTACGTTTCAACGTATAACGTTATATACTATTACGGTATAACGGATAACGATATATTTAGCACTATGTGACGTATAACGTTATATACTATTACTTTAGAACCTATAACGTTATACTGCGTCACTGTATGACGTATAACGTTATATACTATTACGTTATAACCTATAACGTTGTACCGCATCACTATATGACGTATAACGTTATATACTATTACGTTATAAGGTAATACGTTATATTGCATCACTATATCACTTATAACGTTATATAGCATCCCTATATGACGTATAACGTTATGAACTATTACGTTATAATCTATAACGTTGTACTGCATCACTATATGACGTATAACGTTATATACTATTACGTTATAAGGTAATACGTTATATTGCATCACTATATCGCTCATAACGTTATATAGCATCCCTATATGACGTATAACGTTATATACTATTACGTTATAAGGTAATACGTTATATTGCATCTCTATATCACATATAACGTTATATAGCATCCCTATATGACGTATAACGTTATGAACTATTACGTTATAATCTATAACGTTGTACTGCATCACTATATGACGTATAACGTTATATGCTATTACGTTATAAGGTATAACGTTATGTTGCATCATTATGTGACGTATAACGTTCTATACTATTACGTTATAATGCATAACGTTATATTGCATCACTATATGACGTGTAACGTTATATACTATTACGTTATAAGGTATAACGTTATATTGCATCACTATATGACGTATAACGTTATGGAGTATTGCGTTACAACGTATAACGATATATTGCATCACTATGTGGCGTATAACGATATATACTATTACGTTATAACGCATAACGTTATATTGCATCACTATATCACTTATAACGTTATATTGCACCACTATATGACGTATAACGTCATATACTAATACGTTGTAACCTATAACGTTGTACTGCATCACTATATGACGTATAACGTTATATACTAATACGTTATAAGGTATAACGTTATATTGCATCACTATATCACCTATAACGTTATATTGCTTCACTATATGAAGCATAACGTTATATACTAGTACGTTATAACGCATAACGTTATATTGCATCACCATATGACGTATAACGTTATGGAGTATTGCGTTACAACGTATAACGATATATTGCATCACTATGTGGCGTATAACGATATATACTATTACGTTATAGCGCATAACGCTATATTGCATCACTATATCACTTATAACGTTATATTGCATCACTATATGAAGTATAACCTTATATACTATTACGTTATAAGGTATAACGATATATTGCATCACTATATGGAGTATAACCTTATATACTATTACGCTATAAGGTATAACGACATATTGCACCACTATATGACGTATAACGTCATATACTATTACGTTGTAACCTATAACGTTGTACTGCATCACTATATGACGTATAACGTTATATACTATTACGTTATAAGGTATAACGTTATATTGCATCACTATATCACTTATACCGTTATATAGCACCACTATATGACGTATAACGTCATATACTATTACGTTGTAACCTATAACGTTGTACTGCATCACTATATGACGTATAACGTTATATGCTATTACGTTCTAACGTATAACGTTATATTGCATTACTATATGACGTACAACGTTATGGAGTATTACGATACAACGTATAACGATATATTGCATCACTATATGACGTATAACGTTATATACTATTACGTTATAAGGTATAGCGTTATATTGCATCACTATATCACTTACAGCGTTATATTGCATCACTATATCACTTATAACGTTATATGGCATTACTATATAACGTATAACGTTATGGAGTATTAAGTTATAACCTATAGTGTTATAGAGTATTACCTTATATCGTATAACGATTTTCACTATTACTTATAACGCATAACGCTATATTGCATCACTATATGAAGTATAACCTTATATAATATTACGTTATAAGGAATAACGTTATATTGCATCACTATATCACTTATAACGTTATATAGCATCCCTATATGACGTATAACGTTATGAACTATTACGTTATAACATATAGCGTTATAGAGTATTACCTTATATCGTATAACGATTTATACTATTACGTTATAACGCATAACCTTATATTGCATCACTATATCACTTATAACGTTATATTGCATCACTATATCGCTTATAACGATATATTGTACCACTATATCACTTATAACGTTATATTGCATCACTATATCACTTATAACGTTATATAGCACCGCTATATGACGTAGAACGTCATATACTATTACGCTATAACCTATAACGTTGTACTGCATCACTATATGACGTATAACGTTATATACTATTACGTTATAAGATATAACGTTATATTGCTTCACTATATCACTTATAGCGTTATATAGCATCCCTATATGACGTATAACGTTATGAACTGTTACGTTATAACGTATAGCGTTATAGAGTATTACCTTATATCGTATCACGATTTATACTATTACGTTATAACGCATAACCTTATATTGCATCACTATATCACTTATAACGTTATATTGCATCACTATATCGCTTATAACGTTATACTGTTCCACTATATCACTTATAACGTTATATTGCATCACTATATCACTTATAACGTTTTATTGCACCGCTATATGACGTATAACGTCATATACTATTACGCTATAACCTATAACGTTGTACTGCATCACTATATGACGTATAACATTATATACTATTACGTTATAAGATATAACGTTATATTACATCACTATTTGACGTATAACGTTATATACTATTACGTTATAATGCATAACGTTATATTGCATCACTATATGAAGTATAACCTTATATACTATTACATTATATGGTATAACGATATATTGCACCACTATATGACGTATAACGTCATATACTATTACATTATAACTTATAATGTTATAGAGTATTACGCTATAACGTATGACTACATATTGCATCACTATATGACGAATAACGTCATATACTTTTACGTTATAACGTATAACGGTATATTGCATTACTATATGACGCATAACGTTATGGAGCATTGCGTTACAACGTATAACGACATATTGCATGACTATGTGACGTATAACGTTATATACTATTGCGTTATAACCTATAACGCTATACTGCATCACTATATGACGTATAACGTTATATACTATTACGTTATAACGTATAACGATATATTGCATCACTATTTGACGTATAACGTTATATACTATTACGTTATAACGCATAACATTATATTGCATCACTATATCACTTATAACGTTATATTGCATCACTATATCGCTTATAACGTTATATTGTACCCCTATATCACTTATAACGTTATATTGCATCACTATATCACTTATAACGTTATATAGCATCCCTATATGAGGTATAACGTTATGAACTATTACGTTATAACGTATAGCGTTATAGAGTATTTCCTTATATCGTATAACGATTTAAACTATTACGTTATAACGCATAACGTTATATTGCATCACTATATCACTTATAACGTTATATAGCATCCCTATATGAGGTATAACGTTATATACTATTACGTTATAACGTATAACGATATATTGCATCACTATTTGACGTATAACGTTATATACTATTACGTTATAATGCATAACGTTGATTAACTATATGATGTATAACGTTATATACTATTACGTTATAAGGTATAACGATATATTGCATCACTATATGAAGTACATCCTTATATACTATTACGTTATAACGCATAACGTTATATTGCATCACTATATCACTTATAACGATATATTGTATCACTATATGAAGTATAACCTTATATACTATTACATTATAAGGTATAACGATATATTGCACCACTATATGACGTATAACGTCAAATACTATTACGTTATAACCTATAACGTTGTACTGCATCACTATATGACGTATAACGTTATATACTATTACGTTATAACGTATAATGATATGTTGCATCACTATATGAAGTATAACCTTATATACTATTACGTTATAAGGTATAACGATATTTTGCATCTGTATATGACGAATAACATCATATACTCTTACGTTATAACGTACAACGATATATTGCATCACTATATGACGTATAACGTTATATGCGATTACGTTATAAGATATAACGTTATATTGCATCACTATATCACTTATAACGTTATATAGCATCCCTATATGAGGTATAACGTTATGAACTATTACGTTATAACGTATAGCGTTATAGAGTATTACCTTATATCGTATAACGATTTATACTATTACGTTATAACGCATAACGCTATATTACATCACTATATCACTTATAACGTTATATTGCATCACTATATTACTTATAACGTTAAATAGCATCCCTATATGACGTATAACGTTGTGAACTATTACGTCATAACGTATAGCGTTATATTGCATCACTATATGGCGTATAACGTTATGGAGTATTACGCTTTAACGTATAACGTTATATTGCATTACTTTATGACGTACAACGTTATGGAGTATTACGATACAACGTATAACGATATATTGCATCACTATGTGACGTATAACGTTGTATACTATTACGTTATAACGCATAACGTTATATTGCATCTCTATATCACTTATAACGTTATATCTCACCGCTATATGACGTATAGCGTTATATACTATTACGTTATAACCTATAACGTTTTACTGCATCACTATATGACGTATAACGTTATGGAGTATTATGTTTTAACGTATAACATTATATTGCATTTCTATATGGCGTATAACGTTATGGAGTATTACGTTGTAACGTATAACGATATATTGCACCACTATGTGACCTATAACGTTATATACTATTACGTTATAACGTACAACGATATATTGCATCACTATATGAAGTATAACCTTATATACTATTACGTTATAAGGTATAACGATATTTTGCATCAGTATATGACGAATAACGTCATATACTCTTACGTTATAACGTATAACGTTATATTGTGTCACTATATGACGTATAACGTTATATACTATTACGTTATGACGTATAACGATATATTGCATCACTATATGACGTATAACGTTATATACTATTACGTTATAAGATATAACGTTATATTGCATCACTATATCACTTATAACGTTATATAGCATCCCTATATGACGTATAACGTTATGAACTATTACGTTATAACATATAGCGTTATAAAGTATTACCTTATATCGTATAACGATTTATACTATTACGTTATAACGCATAACCTTATATTGCATCACTATATCACTTATAACGTTATATTGCATCACTATATCGCTTATAACGTTATATTGTACCACTATATCACTTATAACGTTATATTGCATAACTATATGACGTATAACGTTATATACTATTACGTTATAACCTATAACGTTATACTGCATCACTATATGACGTATAACGTTATATACTATTACGTTATAACGTATAACGATATATTGCATCACTATTTGACGTATAACGTTATATACTATTACGTTATAATGCATAACGTTATATTGCATCACTATATGAAGTATAACCTTATATACTATTACATTATATGGTATAACGATATATTGCACCACTATATGAAGTATAACGTCATATACTATTACGTTATAACCTATAACGTTATACTGCATCACTATATGACGTATAACGTTATATACTATTACGTTATAAGGTATAACGATATATTGCATCACTATATGAAGTATAACCTTATATACTATTACGTTATAACGCATAACGTTATATTGCATCACTATATCACTTATAACGTTATATTGCATCACTATATGATGTATAACGTTATATACTATTACGTTATGAGGTATAACGTTATATTGCATCACTATATCACTTATAACGTTATATTGCTGCACTGTATGAAGCCTAACGTTATATACTATTGCGTTATAACGCATAACGTTATATTGCATCACTATATGCCGTATAACGTTATATACTATTACGTTATAGCGTATAACGATATATTGCACCACTATATGACGTATCACTTTATATTGCATCACTATATGACGTATAACGTTATGAACTATTACGTTATAATCTATAACGTTGTACTGCATCACTATATGACGTATAACGTTATATACTATTACGTTATAAGGTAATACGTTATATTGCATCACTATATCGCTCATAACGTTATATAGCATCCCTATATGACGTATAACGTTATATACTATTACGTTATAAGGTAATACGTTATATTGCATCACTATATCACATATAACGTTATATAGCATCCCTATATGACGTATAACGTTATGAACTATTACGTTATAATCTATAACGTTGTACTGCATCACTATATGACGTATAACGTTATATGCTATTACGTTATAAGGTATAACGTTATGTTGCATCATTATGTGACGTATAACGTTCTATACTATTACGTTATAATGCATAACGTTATATTGCATCACTATATCACTTATACCGTTATATAGCACCACTATATGACGTATAACGTCATATACTATTACGTTGTAACCTATAACGTTGTACTGCATCACTATATGACGTATAACGTTATATGCTATTACGTTTTAACGTATAACGTTATATTGCATTACTATATGACGTACAACGTTATGGAGTATTACGATACAACGTATAACGATATATTGCATCACTATGTGGCGTATAACGATATATACTATTACGTTATAACGCATAACGTTATATTGCATCACTATATCACTTATAACGTTATATTGCACCACTATATGACGTATAACGTCATATACTATTACGTTGTAACATATAACGTTGTACTGCATCACTATATGACGTATAACGTTATATACTAATACGTTATAAGGTATAACGTTATATTGCATCACTATATCACCTATAACGTTATATTGCTTCACTATATGAAGCATAACGTTATATACTAGTACGTTATAACGCATAACGTTATATTGCATCACCATATGACGTATAACGTTATGGAGTATTGCGTTACAACGTATAACGATATATTGCATCACTATGTGGCGTATAACGATATATACTATTACGTTATAACGCATAACGCTATATTGCATCACTATATCACTTATAACGTTATATTGCATCACTATATGAAGTATAACCTTATATACTATTACGTTATAAGGTATAACGATATATTGCATCACTATATGGAGTATAACCTTATATACTATTACGTTATAAGGTATAACGACATATTGCACCACTATATGACGTATAACGTCATATACTATTACGTTGTAACCTATAACGTTGTACTGCATCACTATATGACGTATAACGTTATATATTATTACGTTATAAGGTATAACGTTATATTGCATCACTATATCACTTATACCGTTATATAGCACCACTATATGACGTATAACGTCATATACTATTACGTTGTAACCTATAACGTTGTACTGCATCACTATATGACGTATAACGTTATATGCTATTACGTTTTAACGTATAACGTTATATTGCATTACTATATGACGTACAACGTTATGGAGTATTACGATACAACGTATAACGATATATTGCATCACTATATGACGTATAACGTTATATACTATTACGTTATAAGGTATAGCGTTATATTGCATCACTATATCACTTACAGCGTTATATTGCATCACTATATCACTTATAACGTTATATGGCATTACTATATAACGTATAACGTTATGGAGTATTAAGTTATAACCTATAGTGTTATAGAGTATTACCTTATATCGTATAACGATTTTCACTATTACTTATAACGCATAACGCTATATTGCATCACTATATGAAGTATAACCTTATATAATATTACGTTATAAGGAATAACGTTATATTGCATCTCTATATCACTTATAACGTTATATAGCATCCCTATATGACGTATAACGTTATGAACTATTACGTTATAACATATAGCGTTATAGAGTATTACCTTATATCGTATAACGATTTATACTATTACGTTATAACGCATAACCTTATATTGCATCACTATATCACTTATAACGTTATATTGCATCACTATATCGCTTATAACGATATATTGTACCACTATATCACTTATAACGTTATATTGCATCACTATATCACTTATAACGTTATATAGCACCGCTATATGACGTAGAACGTCATATACTATTACGCTATAACCTATAACGTTGTACTGCATCACTATATGACGTATAACGTTATATACTATTACGTTATAAGATATTACGTTATATTGCTTCACTATATCACTTATAGCGTTATACAGCATCCCTATATGACGTATAACGTTATGAACTGTTACGTTATAACGTATAGCGTTATAGAGTATTACCTTATATCGTATCACGATTTATACTATTACGTTATAACGCATAACCTTATATTGCATCACTATATCACTTATAACGTTATATTGCATCACTATATCGCTTATAACGTTATACTGTTCCACTATATCACTTATAACGTTATATTGCATCACTATATCACTTATAACGTTTTATTGCACCGCTATATGACGTATAACGTCATATACTATTACGCTATAACCTATAACGTTGTACTGCATCACTATATGACGTATAACGTTATATACTATTACGTTATAAGATATAACGTTATATTACATCACTATTTGACGTGTAACGTTATATACTATTACGTTATAATGCATAACGTTATATTGCATCACTATATGAAGTATAACCTTATATACTATTACATTATATGGTATAACGATATATTGCATCACTATATGAAGTATAACCTTATATACTATTACGTTATAACGCATAACCTTATATTGCATCACTATATCACTTATAACGTTATATTGCATCACTATATCGCTTATAACGTTATATTGTACCCCTATATCACTTATAACGTTATATTGCATCACTATATCACTTATAACGTTATATAGCATCCCTATATGAGGTATAACGTTATGAACTATTACGTTATAACGTATAGCGTTATAGAGTATTACCTTATATCGTATAACGATTTAAACTATTACGTTATAACGCATAACGTTATATTGCATCACTATATCACTTATAACGTTATATAGCATCCCTATATGAGGTATAACGTTATATACTATTACGTTATAACGTATAACGATATATTGCATCACTATTTGACGTATAACGTTATATACTATTACGTTATAATGCATAACGTTGATTAACTATATGATGTATAAAGTTATATACTATTACGTTATAAGGTATAACGATATATTGCATCACGATATGAAGTACATCCTTATATACTATTACGTTATAACGCATAACGTTATATTGCATCACTATATCACTTATAACGATATATTGTATCACTATATGAAGTATAACCTTACATACTATTACATTATAAGGTATATCGATATATTGCACCACTATATGACGTATAACGTCAAATACTATTACGTTATAACCTATAACGTTGTACTGCATCTCTATATGACGTATAACGTTATATACTATTACGTTATAACGTATAATGATATGTTGCATCACTATATGAAGTATAACCTTATGTACTATTACGTTATAAGGTATAACGATATTTTGCATCTGTATATGACGAATAACATCATATACTCTTACGTTATAACGTACAACGATATATTGCATCACTATATGACGTATAACGTTATATACGATTACGTTATAAGATATAACGTTATATTGCATCACTATATCACTTATAACGTTATATAGCATCCCTATATAAGGTATAACGTTATGAACTATTACGTTATAACGTATAGCGTTATAGAGTATTACCTTATATCGTATAACGATTTATACTATTACGTTATAACGCATAACGCTATATTGCATCACTATATCACTTATAACGTTATATTGCATCACTATATTACTTATAACGTTAAATAGCATCCCTATATGACGTATAACGTTGTGAACTATTACGTCATAACGTATAGCGTTATATTGCATCACTATATGGCTTATAACGTTATGGAGTATTACGCTTTAACGTATAACGTTATATTGCATTACTTTATGACGTACAACGTTATGGAGTATTACGATACAACGTATAACGATATATTGCATCACTATGTGACGTATAACGTTGTATACTATTACGTTATAACGCATAACGTTATATTGCATCTCTATATCACTTATAACGTTATATCTCACCGCTATATGACGTATAGCGTCATATACTATTACGTTATAACCTATAACGTTTTACTGCATCACTATATGACGTATAACGTTATGGAGTATTATGTTTTAACGTATAACATTATATTGCATTTCTATATGGCGTATAACGTTATGGAGTATTACGTTGTAACGTATAACGATATATTGCACCACTATGTGACCTATAACGTTATATACTATTACGTTATAACGTACAACGATATATTGCATCACTATATGAAGTATAACCTTATATACTATTACGTTATAAGGTATAACGATATTTTGCATCAGTATATGACGAATAACGTCATATACTCTTACGTTATAACGTATAACGTTATATTGTGTCACTATATGACGTATAACGTTATATACTATTACGTTATAAGATATAACGTTATATTGCATCACTATATCACTTATAACGTTATATAGCATCCCTATATGACGTATAACGTTATGAACTATTACGTTATAACTTATAGCGTTATAAAGTATTACCTTATATCGTATAACGATTTATACTATTACGTTATAACGCATAACCTTATATTGCATCACTATATCACTTATAACGTTATATTGCATCACTATATCGCTTATAACGTTATATTGTACCACTATATCACTTATAACGTTATATTGCATCACTATATGACGTATAACGTTATATACTATTACGTTATAACGTATAACGATATATTGCATCACTATTTGACGTATAACGTTATATACTATTACGTTATAATGCATAACGTTATATTGCATCACTATATGAAGTATAACCTTATATACTATTACATTATATGGTATAACGATATATTGCACCACTATATGACGTATAACGTCATATACTATTACGTTATTACCTATAACGTTATACTGCATCACTATATGACGTATAACGTTATATACTATTACGTTATAAGGTATAACGATATATTGCATCACTATAAGAAGTATAACCTTATATACTATTACGTTATAACGCATAACGTTATATTGCATCACTATATCACTTATAACGTTATATTGCATCACTATATGATGTATAACGTTATATACTATTACGTTATAAGGTATAACGTTATATTGCATCACTATATCACTTATAACGTTATATTGCTGCACTGTATGAAGCCTAACGTTATATACTATTGCGTTATAACGCATAACGTTATATTGCATCACTATATGCCGTATAACGTTATATACTATTACGTTATAGCGTATAACGATATATTGCACCACTATATGACGTATCACTTTATATTGCATCACTATATGACGTATAACGTTATATAGTATTACGATATAAGGTAATACGTTATATTGCATCACTATATCACATATAACGTTATATAGCATCCCTATATGACGTATAACGTTATGAACTATTACGTTATAATCTATAACGTTGTACTGCATCACTATATGACGTATAACGTTAAATACTATTACGTTATAAGGTAATACATTATATTGCATCACTATATCACTTATAACGTTATATAGCATCCCTATATGACGTATAACGTTATATACTATTACGTTATAAGGTAATACGTTATATTGCATCACTATATCACTTATAACGTTATATTGCACCACTATATGACGTATAACGTCATATACTATTACGTTGTAACCTATAACGTTGTACTGCATCACTATATGACGTATAACGTTATATAATAATACCTTATAAGGTATAACGTTATATTGCATCACTATATCACTTATAACGTTATATTGCTTCACTATATGAAGCATAACGTTATATACTAGTACGTTATAACGCATAACGTTATATTGCATCACCATATGACGTATAACGTTATGGAGTATTACGTTTTAACGTATAACGTTATATACTATTACGTTATAACGGATAACGATATATTTCATCACTATGTGACGTATAACGTTATATTGCATTACTATATGATGTATAACGTTATGGAGTATTACGTTTTAACGTATAACGTTATATACTATTACGTTATAACGGATAACGATATATTTCATCACTATGTGACGTATAACGTTATATACTATTACGTTAGAACCTATAACGTTATACTGCGTCTCTATATGACGTATAACGATATATAATATTACGATATAAGGTATAACGATATAATGCATCACTATATGAAGTATAACCTTATATACTATTACGTTATAAGGTATAACGATATATTGCATCACTATATGAAGTATAACCTTATATACTATTACGTTATAAGGTATAACAATATATTGCACCACTATATGACGTATAACGTCATATAATATTACGTTATAACCTATAACGTTGTACTGCATCACTATATGACGTATAACGTTATATACTATTACGTTATATGATATAACCTTATATTGCATCACTATATCACTTATAGCGTTATATTGCATCACTATATGACGTATAATGTTATGAACTATTACGTTATAACGTATAGCGTTATATTGCATCACTATATCACTTATAACGTTATATTGCATCACTATATCACTTATAACGTTATATTGCATTACTATATGACGTATAACGTTATGGAGTATTGCGTTACAACGTGTAACGATATATTGCATCACTATATGACGTATAACGTTATATGCTATTACGTTATAAGGTATAACGATATATTGCATCACTATATGACGTGTAACGTTATATACTATTACGTTATAAGGTATAACGTTATATTGCACCACTATATGACGTATAACGTTATGGAGTATTACGCTGTAACGTATAACGATATATTGCATCACTATGTGACGTATAACGTTATATACTATTACGTTATAACGCATAACGTTATATTGCATCACTATATGACGTATAACGTTATATACTAATACGTTATAAGGTATAACGTTATATTGCACCACTCTATAACTTATAACGTTATATAGCATTCCTATATGACGTATAAAGTTATGAACTATTACTTTATAACCTATAGTGTTATAGAGTATTCCCTTATATCGTATAACGATTTTCACTATTACTTATAACGCATAACGCTATATTGCATCACTATATGAAGTATAACCTTATATACTATTACGTTATAAGGTATAACGATATATTGCTTCACTATATGAAGTATAACCTTATATACTATTACGTTATAAGGTATAACGATATATTGCACCACTATATGACGAATAACTTCATATTCTATTACGTTACAACCAATAACGTTATACTGCGTCACTATATGACGTAAAACGTTATATACTATTACGTTATAAGGAATAACGTTATATTGCATCACTATATCACTTATAACGTTATATAGCATCCCTATATGACGTATAACGTCATATACTATTACGTTGTAACCTATAACGTTGTACTGCATCACTATATGACGAATAACGTTATATGCTATTACGTTATAAGATATAACGTTATATTGCATCATTATGTGACGTATAACGTTCTATACTATTACGTTATAAGGAATAACGTTATATTGCATCACTATATCACTTATAACGTTATATAGCATCCCTATATGACGTATAACGTTATGAACTATTACGTTATAACGTATAGCGTTGTAGAGAATTACCTTATAACGTATAACGATTTAAACTATTACGTTATAACGCATAACGTTATATTGCATCACTATATCACTTATAACGTTATATTGCATCACTATATCACTTATAACGTTATATTGTACCACTATATCAGTTATAACGTTATATTGCATCACTATATCACATATAACGTTATATTGCACAGCTATATGACGTATACCGTCATATACTATTACGTTAGAACCTATAACGTTATACTGCGTCACTATATGACGTATAACGATATATACTATTACGTTATATGGTATAACGATATAATGCATCACTATATGAAGTATAACCTTATATACTATTACGCTATAAGGTATAACAATATATTGCACCACTATATGACGTATAACGTCGTATAATATTACGTTATAACCTATAACGTTGTACTACATCACTATATGACGTTTAACGTTATAAACTATTATGTTATAAGGCATAACGTCATATTGCATCACTATATCACTTATAACGATATATTGCACCACTATATGACGTATAACGTCATATACTATTACGTTAGAACCTATAACGTCATGCTGCGTCACTATATGACGTATAACGATATATACTATTAAGTTATAAGGTATAACGATATATTTCATCACTATGTGACGTATAACGTTATGTACTATTACGTTATAAGGTATAACGATATAATGCATCACTATATGTAGTATAACCTTATATACTACTACGTTATAAGGTATAACAATATATTGCACCACTATGTGACGTATAACGTTATGGAGTATTACGTTTTAACGTATAACGTTATGTACTATTACGTTTATAACGCATAACGTTATATTGCATCACTATATCACTTATAACGTTATATTGCACAACTATTTGACGTATAACGTCGTATAATATTACGTTATAACCTAAAACGTTGTATCGCATCACTATATGACGTATAACGTTATATACTATTACGTTATAAGGAATAAAGTTATATTACATCACTATATCACTTATAACGATATATAGCATCCCTATATGACGTATAACGTTACGAACTATTACGTTATAACGTATAGCGTTATATTGCATCACTATATCACTTACAACGTTATATTGCATCACTATATCACTTATAACGTTATATGGCATTACTATATAACGTATAACGTTATGGAGTATTACGTTATAACCTATAGTGTTATAGAGTATTACCTTATATCGTATAACGATTTTCACTATTTCTTATAACGCATAACGCTATATTGCATCACTGTATGAAGTATAACCTTATATACTATTACGTTATAAGGAATAACGTTATATTGCATCACTATATCACTTATAACGTTATATAGCATCCCTATATGACGTATAACGTTATGAACTATTACGTTATAACGTATAGCGTTATAGAGTATTACCTTATATCGTATAACGATTTATACTGTTACGTTATAACGCATTACGTTATATTGCATCGCTATATCACTTATAACGTTATATTGCATCACTAAATCACTTATAACGTTATATTGCATCGCTATATCACTTATAACGTTATATTGCTTCACTATATGAAGCATAACGTTATATACTAGTACGTTATAACGCATAACGTTATATTGCATCACCATATGACGTATAACGTTATGGAGTATTACGTTTTGGCGTATAACGTTATATACTATTACGTTATAACGGATAACGATATATTTCATCACTATGTGACGTATAACGTTATATTGCATTACTATATGACGTATAACGTTATGGAGTATTACGTTTTAACGTATAACGTTATATACTATTACGTTATAACGGATAACGATATATTTCATCACTATGTGACGTATAACGTTATATACTATTACGTTAGAACCTATAACGTTATACTGCGTCTCTATATGACGTATAACGATATATACTATTACGATATAAGGTATAACGATATAATGCATCACTATATGAAGTATAACCTTATATACTATTACGTTATAAGGTATTACGATATATTGCATCACTATATGAAGTATAACCTTATATACTATTACGTTATAAGGTATAACAATATATTGCACCAGTATATGACGTATACCGTTATATAATATTACGTTATAACCTATAACGTTGCACTGCATCACTATATGACGTATAACGTTATATACTATTACGTTATAAGGTAATACGTTATATTGCATCACTATATCACTTATAACGTTATATAGCATCCCTATATGACGTATAACGTTATGAACTATTACGTTATAATCTATAACGTTGTACAGCATCACTATATGCCGTATAACGTTATATACTATTACGTTATAAGATATAACGTTATATTGCATCACTATATCACTTATAGCGTTATATTGCATCACTATATCACTTATAACGTTATATTGCATTACTATATGACGTATAACGTTATGGAGTATTGCGTTACAAAGTATAACGATATATTGCATCACTATGTGTCGTATAACGATATATACTATTACGTTATAACGCATAACGTTATATTGCATCACTATATCACTTATAACGTTATATTGCACCACTATATGACGTATAACGTCATATACTATTACGTTGTAACCTATAACGTTGTACTGCATCACTATATGACGTATAACGTTATGTACTAATACGTTATAAGGTATAACGTTATATTGCATCACTATATCACTTATAACGTTATATTGCTTCACTATATGAAGCATAACGTTATATACAAGTACGTTATAACGCATAACGTTATATTGCATCACCATATGACGTATAACGTTATGGAGTATTACGTTTTAACGTATAACGTTATATACTATTACGTTATAACGGATAACGATATATTTCATCACTATGTGACGTATAACGTTATATACTATTACGTTATAACCTATAACGTTGTACCGCATCACTATATGACGTATAACGTTATATACTATTACGTTATAAGGTAATACGTTATATTGCATCACTATATCACTTATAACGTTATATAGCATCCCTATATGACGTATAACGTTATGAACTATTACGTTGTAACCTATAACGTAGTACTGCATCACTATATGACGTATAACGTTATATACTATTACGTTATAAGATATAACGTTATATTGCATCACTATATCACTTATAGCGTTATATTGCATCACTATATGAAGTATAACGTTATATACTAGTACGTTATAATGCATAACGTTATATTGCATCACTATATCACTTATAACGTTATATTGCATCACTATATCACTTATAACGTTATATTGCATCACTATATCACTTATAACGTTATATTGCACCACTATATGGCGTATAACGTCATGCACTATTACGTTATAACCTATAACGATGTACTGCATCACTATATGACGTATAACGTTATATACTATTACGTTATAAGGTATAACGTTATATTGCATCACTATATCACTTATAACGTTATATAGCATCCCTATATGACGTATAACGTTATGAACTATTACGTTATAACCTATAGTGTTATAGAGTATTACCTTATATCGTATAACGATTTTCAATATTACTTATAACGCATAACGCTATATTGCATCACTATATGAAGTATAACCTTATATACTATTACGTTATAAGGTATAGCGATATATTGCTTCACTATATGAAGTATAACTTTATATACTATTACGTTATAAGGTATAACGATATATTGCACCACTATATGACTAATAACTTCATATTCTATTACTTTACAACCAATAACGTTATACTGCGTCACTATATGACATATAACGTTATATACTATTACGTTATAAGGAAAAACGTTATATTGCATCACTATATCACTTATAGCGTTATATTGCATCACTATATGAAGTATAACGTTATATACTAGTACGTTATAACGCATAACGTTATATTGCATCACTATATTACTTATATCGTTATATGGCATCACTATATCACTTATAACGTTATATTGCATTACTATATGACGTATAACGTTATGGAGTATTGCGTTACAACGTATAACGATATATTGCATCACTATGTGGCGTATAACGATATATACTATTACGTTATAACGCATAACGTTATATTGCATCACTATATCACTTATAACGTTATATTGCACCACTATATGACGTATAACGTCATATAGTATTACGTTGTAACCTATAACGTTGTACTGCATCACTATATGACGTATAACGTTATATGCTATTACGTTATAAGGTATAACGTTATATTGCATCATTATGTGACGTATAACGTTCTATACTATTAGGTTATAATGCATAACGTTATATTGCATCACTATATGACGTGTAACGTTATATACTATTACGTTATAGGGTATAACGTTATATTGCATCACTATATGACGTATAACGTTATGGAGTATTACGTTTCAACGTATAACGTTATATACTATTACGGTATAACGGATAACGATATATTTAGCACTATGTGACGTATAACGTTATATACTATTACTTTAGAACCTATAACGTTATACTGCGTCACTGTATGACGTATAACGTTATATACTATTACGTTATAACCTATAACGTTGTACCGCATCACTATATGACGTATAACGTTATATACTATTACGTTATAAGGTAATACGTTATATTGCATCACTATATCACTTATAACGTTATATAGCATCCCTATATGACGTATAACGTTATGAACTATTACGTTATAATCTATAACGTTGTACTGCATCACTATATGACGTATAACGTTATATACTATTACGTTATAAGGTAATACGTTATATTGCATCACTATATCGCTCATAACGATATATTGCATCACTATGTGGCGTATAACGATATATACTATTACGTTATAACGCATAACGTTATATTGCATCACTATATCACTTATAACGTTATATTGCACCACTATATGACGTATAACGTCATATACTATTACGTTGTAACCTATAACGTTGTACTGAATCACTATATGACGTATAACGTTATATACTATTACGTTATAAGGTATAACGTTATATTGCATCACTATATCACTTATACCGTTATATAGCACCACTATATGACGTATAACGTCATATACTATTACGTTGTAACCTATAACGTTGTACTGCATCACTATATGACGTATAACGTTATATGCTATTACGTTTTAACGTATAACGTTATATTGCATTACTATATGACGTACAACGTTATGGAGTATTACGATACAACGTATAACGATATATTGCATCACTATATGACGTATAACGTTATATACTATTACGTTATAAGGTATAGCGTTATATTGCATCACTATATCACTTACAGCGTTATATTGCATCACTATATCACTTATAACGTTATATGGCATTCCTTAATAACGTATAACGTTATGGAGTATTAAGTTATAACCTATAGTGTTATAGAGTATTACCTTATATCGTATAACGATTTTCACTATTACTTATAACGCATAACGCTATATTGCATCACTATATGAAGTATAACCTTATATAATATTACGTTATAAGGAATAACGTTATATTGCATCACTATATCACTTATAACGTTATATAGCATCACTATATCACTTATAACGTTATATGGCATTACTATATAACGTATAACGTTATGGAGTATTAAGTTATAACCTATAGTGTTATAGAGTATTACCTTATATCGTATAACGATTTTCACTATTACTTATAACGCATAACGCTATATTGCATCACTATATGAAGTATAACCTTATATAATATTACGTTATAAGGAATAACGTTATATTGCATCACTATATCACTTATAACGTTATATAGCATCCCTATATGACGTATAACGTTATGAACTATTACGTTATAACATATAGCGTTATAGAGTATTACCTTATATCGTATAACGATTTATACTATTACGTTATAACGCATAACCTTATATTGCATCACTATATCACTTATAACGTTATATTGCATCACTATATCGCTTATAACGATATATTGTACCACTATATCACTTATAACGTTATATTGCATCACTATATCACTTATAAAGTTATATAGCACCGCTATATGACGTAGAACGTCATATACTATTACGCTATAACCTATAACGTTGTACTGCGTCACTATATGACGTATAACGTTATATACTATTACGTTATAAGATATAACGTTATATTGCTTCACTATATCACTTATAGCGTTATATAGCATCCCTATATGACGTATAACGTTATGAACTGTTACGTTATAACGTATAGCGTTATAGAGTATTACCTTATATCGTATCACGATTTATACTATTACGTTATAACGCATAACCTTATATTGCATCACTATATCACTTATAACGTTATATTGCATCACTATATCGCTTGTAACGTTATACTGTTCCACTATATCACTTATAACGTTATATTGCATCACTATATCACTTATAACGTTTTATTGCACCGCTATATGACGTATAACGTCATATACTATTACGCTATAACCTATAACGTTGTACTGCATCACTATATGACGTATAACGTTATATACTATTACGTTATAAGATATAACGTTATATTACATCACTATTTGACGTATAACGTTATATACTATTACGTTATAATGCATAACGTTATATTGCATCACTATATGAAGTATAACCTTATATACTATTACATTATATGGTATAACGATATATTGCACCACTATATGACGTATAACGTCATATACTATTACATTATAACTTATAATGTTATAGAGTATTACGCTATAACGTATGACTACATATTGCATCACTATATGACGAATAACGTCATATACTTTTACGTTATAACGTATAACGGTATATTGCATTACTATATGACGCATAACGTTATGGAGCATTGCGTTACAACGTATAACGACATATTGCATGACTATGTGACGTATAACGTTATATACTATTGCGTTATAACCTATAACGCTATACTGCATCACTATATGACGTATAACGTTATATACTATTACGTTATAACGTATAACGATATATTGCATCACTATTTGACGTATAACGTTATATACTATTACGTTATAATGCATAACGATATATTGCATCACTATATGAAGTATAACCTTATATACTATTACGTTATAAGGTATAACAATATATTGCATCACAATATGACGTATGACGTTATATAGTATTACGATATAACGGATAACGATATAATTCTTCACAATATGATGTATAACGTTATATACTATTACGTTATAAGGTATAACGATATATTGCATCACTATATGAAGTACATCCTTATATACTATTACGTTATAACGCATAACGTTATATTGCATCACTATATCACTTATAACGATATATTGTATCACTATATGAAGTATAACCTTATATACTATTACATTATAAGGTATAACGATATATTGCACCACTATATGACGTATAACGTCAAATACTATTACGTTATAACCTATAACGTTGTACTGCATCACTATATGACGTATAACGTTATATACTATTACGTTATAAGGTATAACAATATATTGCACCACTATATGACCTATAACGTTATGGAGTATTACGTTTTAACGTATAACGTTATATACTATTACGTTATAACGTACAACGATATATTGCATCACTATATGACGTATAACGTTATATACGATTACGTTATAAGATATAACGTTATATTGCATCACTATATCACTTATAACGTTATATAGCATCCCTATATGACGTATAACGTTATGAACTGTTACGTTATAACGTATAGCGTTATAGAGTATTACCTTATATCGTATAACGATTTATACTATTACGTTATAACGCATAACCTTATATTGCATCACTATATCACTTTTAACGTTATATTGCATCCCTATATGAGGTATAACGTTATATACTATTACGTTATAACGTATAACGATATATTGCATCACTATTTGACGTATAACGTTATATACTATTACGTTATAATGCATAACGTTGATTAACTATATGATGTATAACGTTATATACTATTACGTTATAAGGTATAACGATATATTGCATCACTATATGAAGTACATCCTTACATACTATTACGTTATAACGCATAACGTTATATTGCATCACTATATCACTTATAACGATATATTGTATCACTATATGAAGTATAACCTTATATACTATTACAGTATAAGGTATAACGATATATTGCACCACTACATGACGTATAACGTCATATACTATTACGTTATAACCTATAACGTTGTACTGCATCACTATATGACGTATAACGTTATATACTATTACGTTATAACGTATAATGATATGTTGCATCACTATATGAAGTATAACCTTATATACTATTACGTTATAAGGTATAACGATATTTTGCATCTGTATATGACGAATAACATCATATACTCTTACGTTATAACGTACAACGATATATTGCATCACTATATGACGTATAACGTTATATACGATTACGTTATAAGATATAACGTTATGTTGCATCATTATAGGACGTATAACGTTATATATTATTGCGTTATAATGGATAACGTCATATTTCATCACTATTGGACATATTACGTTATATACTATTACGTTGTAACCTATAACGTTATAAGGTATAGCGTTATATAATAGTACGTTATAACCCATAACGTTATGTTGCATCACTATATCACTTATAACGTTATATAGCATACCTATATGAGGTATAACGTTATGAGCTATTACGTTATAACGTATAGCGTTATAGAGTATTACCTTATATCGTATAACGATTTATACTATTACGTTATAACGCATAACGCTATATTGCATCACTATATCACTTATAACGTTATATTGCATCACTATATTACTTATAACGTTAAATAGCATCCCTATATGACGTATAACGTTGTGAACTATTACGTCATAACGTATAGCGTTATATTGCATCACTATATGGCGTATAACGTTATGGAGTATTACGCTTTAACGTATAACGTTATATTGCATTACTTTATGACGTACAACGTTATGGAGTATTACGATACAACGTATAACGATATATTGCATCACTATGTGACGTATAACGTTGTATACTATTACGTTATAACGCATAACGTTATATTGCATCTCTATATCACTTATAACGTTATATCTCACCGCTATATGACGTATAGCGTCATATACTATTACGTTATAACCTATAACGTTTTACTGCATCACTATATGACGTATAACGTTATGGAGTATTACGTTTTAACGTATAACGTTAAATACTATTACGTTATAACGCATAACGTTATATTGCATCACTATATCACTTATAACGTTATATTGCACCGCTATATAACGTATAACGTCATATACTATTACGTTATAACCTATAACGTTGTACTGCATCACTATATGAAGTATAACCTTATATACTATTACGTTATAAGGTATAACGATATATTGCATCACTATATGACGTATAACGTTATATACTATTACGTTATAAGATATAACGTTATATTGCATCACTATATCACTTATAACGTTATATTGCATCACTATATGCCGTATAACGTTATATACTATTACGTTATAACGGATAACGACATATTGCATGACTATGTGACGTATAACGTTATATACTATTGCGCTATAACCTATAACGTTATACTGCATCACTATATGACGTATAACGTTACATACTATAACGTTATAAGGTATAAGGATATATTGCATCACTATAAGAAGTATAACCTTATATACTATTACATCATAAGGTATAACGTTATATTGCATCACTATATCACTTATAACGATATATAGCATTCCTATATGACGTATAACGTTATGAACTATTACGTTATAACCTATAGTGTTATAGAGTACTACCTTATATCGTATAACGATTTATACTATTACTTACAACGCATAACGCTATATTGCATCACTATATCACTTATAACGTTATATTGCATCACTATTTCACTTATAACGTTATATTGCATCTTTATATGACGTATAACGTTACATACTATAACGTTATAAGGTATAAGGATATATTGCATCACTATAAGAAGTATAACCTTATATACTATTACATCATAAGGTATAACGTTATATTGCATCACTATATCACTTATAACGATATATAGCATTCCTATATGACGTATAACGTTATGAACTATTACGTTATAACCTATAGTGTTATAGAGTACTACCTTATATCGTATAACGATTTATACTATTACTTATAACGCATAACGCTATATTGCATCACTATATCACTTATAACGTTATACTGCATCACTATATGACGTATAACGTTACATACTATAACGTTATAAGGTATAAGGATATATTGCATCACTATAAGAAGTATAACCTTATATACTATTACATCATAAGGTATAACGTTATATTGCATCACTATATCACTTATAACGTTATATTGCATTACTATATGACGTATAACGTTATGGAGTATTACGTTACAACCTATAACGTTATACTGCGTCACTATATGACGTATAACGTTATATACTATTACGTTATAAGGTATAACAATATATTGCATCACTATATGAAGTTTAACCTTATATACTATTGCATTATAAGGTATAACGATATATTGCACCACTGTATGACGTATAACGTCATAACGTTATAACCTATAACGTTGTACTCCATCACTATATGACGTATAACGTCATATACTATTACATTATAGCGTATAACGTTATAGAGTATTACCTTATATGTTATAACGATTTATACTATTACGTTATAACGCATGACGCTATATTGCATCACTATATCACTTATAACGTTATATTGCATCACTATTTCACTTATAACGTTATATTGTACCACTATATGACGTATAACGTCATATACTATTACGTTATAACCTATAACGTTGTACTGCATCACTATATGACGTATAACGTTATATACTATTACGTTATAACGTATAACGATATGTTGCATCACTATTTGACGTATAACGTTATGAAGTATTACGTTGTAACGTATAACGACATATTGCATGACTATGTGACGTATAACGTTATATACTATTGCGTTATAACCTATAACGCTATACTGCATCACTATATGACGTATAACGTTATATACTATTACGTTATAACGTATAACGATACATTGCATCACTATATGAAGTATAACCTTATATACTATTACATTATAAGGTATAACGATATATTGCATCACTATATGAAGTATAACCTTATATACTATTACGTTATAACGCATAACGTTATATTGCATCACTATATCACTTATAACGTTATATTGCATCACTATATGATGTATAACGTTATATACTATTACGTTATAATGCATAACGTTGATTAACTATATGATGTATAACGTTGTATACTATTACGTTATAAGATATAACGATATATTGCATCACTATATGAAGTATAACCTTATATACTATTACATTATAAGGTATAACGATATATTGCACCACTATATGTCGTATAACGTCATATACTATTACGTTATAACCTATAACGTTATACTGCATCACTATATGACGTATAACGTTATATACTATTACGTTATAAGGTATAACGATATATTGCATCACTATATGAAGTATAACCGTATATACTATTACGTTGTAAGGTATAACGATATATTGCATCACTATATCACTTATAACGTTATATTGCATCACTATATCACTTATAACGTTATATAGCATCCCTATATGACGTATAACGTTATGAACTATTACGTTATTAGGTATAGCGTTATAGAGTATTACCTTATATCGTATAACGATTTAAACTATTACGTTATAACGCATAACGTTATATTGCATCACTATATCACTTATAACGTTATATTGTGCCACTATATGACGTATAACGTCATATACTGTTATAACTTATAACGTTATATTGCATGACTATATGATGTATAACGTTATGTAGTATTACGTTACAACGTATAACGATATATTGCATCACTATGTGACATATAACGTTATATGCTATTACGTTATAGGGTATAACGATATATTGCATCACTATATGAAGTATAACCGTATATACTATTACGTTGTAAGGTATAACGATATATTGCATCACAATATGACGTATGACGTTATATAGTATTACGTTATAACGGATAACGATATAATTCTTCACAATATGACGTATAACGATATATACTATTACGTTATATCATATAACGTTATATTGCACCACTATATGACGTATAACGTTATGGAGTATTACGTATTAACGCATAACGTTATATTGCATCAGTATATCACTTATAACGTTATATTGCATCACTATATGAAGTATAACCTTATATACTATTACGTTATAACGCATAACGCTATTGCATCACTATATCACTTATAACGTTATATTGCATCATTGTATGACGTATAACGCTATATACTATTACGTTATAAGGCATAATGATATATTGCATCACTATGTGACGTATGACGTTATATACTATTACGTTATAAGGTATAACGTTAGATTTCATCCCTATATCACTTATAACGTTATATAGCATCCCTATATGACGTATAACGTTATGAGCTATTACGTTATAACGTATAGCGTTATAGAGTATTACCTTATATCGTACAACGATTTATACTATTACGTTATAACGCATAACGTTATATTGCATCACTATATCACTTATAACGTTATATTGCATCACTATATCACATATAACGTTATATTGCATCACTATATGAATTATAACGTTATATACTAGTACGTTATAACGCATAACGTTATATTGCATCACTATATCACTTATAACGTTATATTGCATCACTATTTCACTTATAACGTTATATTGCATCACTATATGATGTATAACATTTATACTATTACGTTATAACTTATAACGTCATATTGCATTACTATATGACGTATAACGTTATGGAGTATTACGTTACAACCTATAACGTTATACTGCGTCACTATATGACGTATAACGTTATATACTATTACGTTATAAGGTATAACGGTATGCTGCATCACTATGTAACGTATGACGTTTTATAGCATCCCTATATGACGAATAACGTTATGAACTACTACGTTATAACGTATAGCGTTATAGAGTATTACCTTGTATCGTATAACGATTTATACTATTACGCTATAACCCACATCGTTGTATTGCACCACTATATCACTTATAACGTTATATTGCATCACTATATGACGTATAACGTCATATACCGTTACGTTATAACGTATAACGTTATTTTGCATCACTATATCACTTATAACGTTATATTGCATCACTATGTGACGCATAACTTTATATACTATTCGTTATAAGGTATAACGATATATTGCATCACTATGTGACGTATGACGTTATATTTCTCCACCATATGACGCATAACGTTTATACTATTACGTTATCACGTATAACGTTATATAGCATCACTATATGATGTATAACGTTATATACTATTACGTTATTACGTCTAACGCTATTTGCATTACTATATGACGTATAACGTTATATACTATTACGTTATAAGGTATAACGGTATGCTGCATCACTATGTAACGTGTGACGTTATATAGCATCCCTATATGACAAATATCGTTATGAACTACTACGTTATAACGTATAGCGTTATAGAGTATTACCTTATATCGTATAACGATTTATACTATTACGCTATAACCCATATCGTTATATTGCATCACTATATCACTTATAACGTTATATTGCATCACTATATGACGTATAACGTCATATACCGTTACGTTATAACGTATAACGTTATTTTGCATCTCTATATCACTTATAACGTTATATTGCGTTACTATATGACGCATAACTTTATATACTATTCGTTATAAGGAATAACTATATATTCCATCACTGCGTGACGTATAACGTTATATACTATTACGTTATAACCTATAACGTTGTACTGCATCACTATATGACGTATAACGTTATATACTATTACGTTATAAGGTATAACGTTATATTGCATCACTATACCACTTATAACGTTATATAGCATCCCTATATGACGTAAAACGTTATGAACTATTACGTTATAACGTATAGTGTTATAGAGTATTACCTTACATCGTATAACGTTTTATACTATTACGTTATAACGCATAACGTTATATTGCATCACTATGTCACATTTAACGTTATATTGCATCAATATATCACTTATAACGTTATATTGCATCACTATATGATGTATAGCGTTTATACTATTACGTTATAACTAATAACGTTATATTGCATCATTATATGACGTATAACGTTATGGAGTATTACGTTTTAACGTATAACGTTATATTGCATTACTATATGACGTATAACGTTATGGAGTATTACGTTAGAACGTATAACGGAATATTGCATCACTATGTGTCGTATAACGTTATATACTATTACGTTATAACGCATAACGTTATGTTGCATCACTATATAACGTATAACGTCATATACCGTTACGTTATAACGTATAACGTTATTTTGCATCACTATATGACGTATAACGTTATATATTATTACGTTATATGGTATAACGATATATTGCATCTCTATATGACGTATAGCGTTATATACTATTACGTTATAACGTATAACGTTATATAATATTACGTTATAAGGTATAACGATATATTGGATCACTATGTGTCGTATAACGTTATATACTATTACGTTATAACGCATAACATTATAGTGCATCACTATGGCACTTATAACGTTATATTGCACCACTAAACGACGTATAACATTATATACTATTACGTTATAATGTATAACGTTATATTGCGTCACTATAGGACGTATAACGTTATATTGCATCACTATATGACGTATAACGATATATTGCATCACTATATGACGTATAACGCTATATACTATTGAGCTATCACGTATAATGTTATGTACTATTACGTTATAACGTATAACGTTATATTGCATCTCTATATGAAGTATAACGTTATATACTATTTCATTCTGAAGGAATAACGTTATATTGCACCACCAAAGGACATATAACGTTATATTGCACCACTTTACGACGTATAACGTTATATACTATTACGTTAAATCGAATAACGATATATTGCATGAATATATGACGTATAACGTTAGATACTAACACGTTATACCATATAACGTTATATTGCATCACTATTGGACTTATAACGGTATATTCCAACACTAAAGGACGTATAACGTTATATTGCATCACTATATGAAGTATAACGTTATATACTAACAGATTATGAAGGACTAACGTTATACTGCACCACTATAGGGCATATAATGTTATATAGCACCACTATACGAATCATAACGCTATATACTATTACGTTATAATGTATATCGTTAAATTGCAACACTACATGAAGTATAACGTTATATACTATTACATTATGAAGGACTAACGTTATATTGCATCACTATTGGACTTATAACGGTATATTCCAACACTAAAGGACGTATAACGTTATATTGCATTACTATATGAAGTATAACGTTATATACTTTTAGATTATGAAGGACTAACGTTATATTGCACCACTATAGGGCATATAATGTTATATAGCACCACTATACGAATCATAACGCTATATACTATTACGTTATAATGTATATCGTTATAGTGCATCACTATAGGACGTATAACGTTATATTGCATCACTATATGAAGTACAACGTTATATTCTATTACATTATGAAGGAATAACTTTATAATGAACCACTATAGAACATATAACGTTATATTGCACCACTATATGACGTATAACGTTATATACTATTACGTTATAACGTATAACGTTATATTGCATCACTATATGAAGTATAACGTTATATACTAACAGATTATGAAGGACTAACGTTATACTGCACCACTATAGGGCATATAATGTTATATAGCACCACTATACGAATCATAACGCTATATACTATTACGTTATAATGTATATCGTTATAGTGCATCACTATAGGACGTATAACGTTATATTGCATCACTATATGAAGTACAACGTTATATTCTATTACATTATGAAGGAATAACTTTATAATGAACCACTATAGAACATATAACGTTATATTGCACCACTATATGACGTATAACCTTACATACTATTACGTTATGAAGTATAGCGTTATATACTATTACGTTATAAGGTTTAACGTTAGATTGCACAACTATACGACGTATAACGTTATATACAATTACGTTATAATGTATAACGTTATATTGCATTACTGTAGGACGTATAACGTTTTATTGCATCACTATATGAAGTATAGCGATTTATACTATTACAGTATGAAGGAATAACTTTATATTGCACCACTGTAGGCCATGTAACGTTATATTGCACCACTATATGACGTATAAAGTCATATACTACTACGTTATAACGCATAAGGTTATATCGCATCACTATAGGACGTGTAACGTTATATACTGTAACGTTATAACGTGTAACGATACATTGCATCACTATATGAGGTATAACGTTATACACCATTACGTTATGACGCATAACGTTATATACTATTACGTTTAACATACTATTACGTTATAACGTATAACGACATATTGCATCACTGTATAACGTATAACGATATATTCCATCACTATATGACGTATGACGTTATATTGCATTACTAAATGACGTATAACATTATATACTATTACGTTATAACGTACAACGTTATATAATATTACGTTATAACGTATAACGTTATATTGCAACACTATATGACGTATAACGTTACATACAATTACATTATGAAGAAATGACTATATATCGACTCACTATATGACGTATAACTTTATAGTGAATCACTATAGGACGTATAACGTTATATCCAATCACTATATGACGTATAGTGTTATATACTATTACGATATGAAGTAGAACGATATATTGCATTACTATAGGACGTATAACGTTATATTACATCACTATATGACGCATAACGACATATACTATTACGTTCTAAACTATAACGTTATACTGCATCACTGTATGACGTATAACAATATATACTATTACGTCATAAGTTATAACGATATATTGCATCACTTTGTGACGTATAACGTTATATACTATTACGTTATAACGTATAACGATACTTTGCATCACTATATGATGTCTAACGTTATATACTATTACGTTATAACGTAGAACGCTCTACAGCATCACTATATGACGTATAACGATATATTCCATCACTATGTGAAGTATAACGATATGGACTATTACGTTATAACGTATAACGTTATATTGCATCTTTATATGACGTATAACGTTATATTGTATCACTATATATCGTATAATGATATGGAGTATTACGTTATAACGTATAGCGACATATTGCATTACTATGTGACGTATAACGTTATATACTATTACGTTAACGTAAGGTATATCGTTGTATTGCATCACTATATCACTTACAACAATATATTGCATCACTATACCACGTATAACGTCATATACTGTTACGTTATAACGTATAACGTTATATGGCATCACTATATCACGTATAACGTTACGGAATATTACGTCATAGCGTATAACGACATAATGCATTACTATGTGAGGTATAACGTTATATACCATTACGTTATAACGTATAACGTTATATTGCATCTCTATATGACGTATAACGTTATATACTATTACGTTATAACGTATAACGTTATATTGCATCACTATAGGTCTTATAACGTTATATTGCATCACTATAAGACGTAGAACGATATATTGCATCATTATATGACGTATAACGTTAAATTGCATCACTGTATGTCGTCTAACGATATATTGCATCAATATATGACGTAAACTGTTATATACTATTGCCATATAACGCATAACGTTATATACTATTACGTTATGACGTATAACGATATATTGCGTCACTATATGAGTGTATAACGCTACATACAATTCCGCTATCACGTATAATGTTATGTACTATTACGTTATGACGTATAACGTCATATACTATTACGTAATAATGTATAGCGTTATATAGCATCACTATTTGACGCATAACCTTACATACTATTACGTTATGAAGTATAGCGTTATATACTATTACGTTATAAGGTTTAACGTTAGATTGCACAACTATACGACGTATAACGTTATATACTATTACGTTATAATGTATAACGTTATATTGCATTACTGTAGGACGTATAACGTTTTATTGCATCACTATATGAAGTATAGCGATTTATACTATTACAGTATGAAGGAATAACTTTATATTGCACCACTGTAGGCCATGTAACGTTATATTGCACCACTATATGACGTATAAAGTCATATACTACTACGTTATAACGCATAAGGTTATATCGCATCACTATAGGACGTGTAACGTTATATACTGTAACGTTATAACGTGTAACGATACATTGCATCACTATATGAGGTATAACGTTATACACCATTACGTTATGACGCATAACGTTATATACTATTACGTTATAACGTATAACGATATATTGCATCACTGTATAACGTATAACGATATATTCCATCACTATATGACGTATGACGTTATATTGCATTACTAAATGACGTATAACATTATATACTATTACGTTATAACGTACAACGTTATATAATATTACGTTATAACGTATAACGTTATATTGCAACACTATATGACGTATAACGTTACATACAATTACATTATGAAGAAATGACTATATATCGACTCACTATATGACGTATAACTTTATAGTGAATCACTATAGGACGTATAACGTTATATCCAATCACTATATGACGTATAGTGTTATATACTATTACGATATGAAGTAGAACGATATATTGCATTACTATAGGACGTATAACGTTATATTACATCACTATATGACGCATAACGACATATACTATTACGTTCTAAACTATAACGTTATACTGCATCACTGTATGACGTATAACAATATATACTATTACGTCATAAGTTATAACGATATATTGCATCACTTTGTGACGTATAACGTTATATACTATTACGTTATAACGTATAACGATACTTTGCATCACTATATGATGTCTAACGTTATATACTATTACGTTATAACGTAGAACGCTCTACAGCATCACTATATGACGTATAACGATATATTCCATCACTATGTGAAGTATAACGATATGGACTATTACGTTATAACGTATAACGTTATATTGCATCTCTATATGACGTATAACGTTATATTGTATCACTATATATCGTATAATGATATGGAGTATTACGTTATAACGTATAGCGACATATTGCATTACTATGTGACGTATAACGTTATATACTATTACGTTAACGTAAGGTATATCGTTGTATTGCATCACTATATCACTTACAACAATATATTGCATCACTATACCACGTATAACGTTACGGAATATTACGTCATAGCGTATAACGACATAATGCATTACTATGTGAGGTATAACGTTATATACCATTACGTTATAACGTATAACGTTATATTGCATCTCTATATGATGTCCAACGTTATATACTATTGCGTTATAACGTATAACGCTACATTGCATAACTATATGTCGCATAACATTATATTGCATCACTATATTCGGTATAACGTCATATACTATTACGTTATAACGTATAACGTTATATTGCATCTCTATATAACGTTATATACTATTACGTTATAACGTATGACGATATATTGCACCACTATATGACGTACAACTCTATATTGCATCTCTGTATGTCGTATAACGTTATATACTATTACGTTATAGCGTATAACGATATATTGCACCTCTATATGGCGTATCACTCTATAGTGCATCACTATGTGACGTATAACGCTATATTGCATCACTATATGACGTATAACTATATAGACTATTACGTTATAACCTATAACGTTATACTGCATCACTATATGTCGTATAACGTTATATACTATTACGTTATAACGTAAAACGATATATTGCATCACTATATGATGTCTAACGTTATATACTATTACGTTATAACGTATAACGCTATATTGCATCACTATATGACGTATAACGGTATATTCCATCACTATGTGAATTATAACGATATAGACTATTACGTTATAACGTATAACGTTATATTGCATCTCTATATGACGTATAACGTTATATTGTATCACTATATAACGCATAACGTTATATACTATTACGTTATAACGCATAACGATATATTGCACCACTATATGACGTATAACGTTATATTCTATTACGTTATAACGTATAACGTTATATTGCATATCTATATGACGTATAAAGTATTATTGCATCACTATATGACGTATAACGTTATATACTATTACGTTATAACGCATAACGTTATATTGCATCACTATATCACGTATAACGTTATGGAGTATTACGTTATAACGTATAGCGACATATTGCATTACTATTTGACGTATAACGTTATATACTATTACGTTATAGCCTATAACGTTATACTGCATCACTATATGACGTATAACGTTATATACTATTACGTTATAAGGTATAACGATATATTGCATCACTATATCACTTATAACGTTATATTGCTTCTCCATATGACGTATAACGATATAGACTATTACGTTATAACGTATAACATTATATTGCATCTCTATATGACGTATAACGTTATATAGCATCACTATATGACGTATAACGTTATATGCTATTACGTTATAACGTATAACGTTATATTGCATCACTATATCAAGTATAACGTTACGGAGTATTACGTTATAACGTATAACGACATTATGCATTACTATGTGACGTATAACGTTATATACTATTACGTTATAACCTATAACGTTATATTGCATCACTATATAACGTATAACGTATTATTGAATCACTGTATGACGTATAACTTTGATACTACTACGTTATAACTTATAACGTTATATTGCATCACTATATGAAGTATAACCTTATATACTAATACGTTATAACGCATAACGTTATATTGCATCACTATATCACTTACAACGATATATTGCATCACTATACTACGTATAACGTATACGTAGTATAATGTTACGTTATAACGTATAACGTTATATTGCATCACTATATCAAGTATAACGTTACGGAGTATTACGTTATAACGTATAACGACATTATGCATTACTATGTGACGTATAACGTTATATACTATTACGTTATAACCTATAACGTTAAATTGCATCTCTATACAACGTACAACGTATTATTGAATCACTGTATGACGTGTAACTTTATATTGCACCACTATATGACTTATAACTTTATATTGCATCACTATATGATGTCTAACGTTATATAATTTTACGTTATAACGTATAACGCTATATTGCATCACTATATGACGTATAACGTTATATACTATTACGTTATTGCGTATAACGATATATTGCACCACTATATGACGTATCACTTTATATTGCATCACTATATGACGTATAACGTTATATACTATTACGTTATAACGTATAACGTTATATACTATTACGTTATAACGTATAACGTTATATTGCATCACTATATCAAGTATAACGTTACGGAGTGTTACGTTATAACGTATAACGACATTATGCGTTACTATGTGACGTATAACGTTATATACTATTACGTTATAACCTATAACGTTATATTGCATCTCTATATAGCGTATAACGTATTATTGAATCACTGTATGACGTATAACGTTGATACTACTACGTTATAACTTATAACGTTATATTACATCACTATATGAAGTATAACCTTATATACTATTACGTTATAACGCATAACGTTATATTGCATCACTATATGAAGTATAACCTTCTATAATATTATGTTATAACGCATAATCGTTATATTGCTTCACTATATCACTTACAACGTTATATTGCATCACTATATGACGTATAACGTCATATACTGTTACGTTATAACGTATAACGTTATATTGCATCACTATATGACGTATAACGTTATATAGCATCACTATATGACGTATAACGTTATATACTATTACGTTATAACGTATAACGTTATATTGCATCACTATATCACTTACAACGTTATATTGCATTACTATATGACGTATAACGTCATATACTGTTACGTTATAACGCATAACGATATATTGCACCACTATATGACGTATAACGTTATATACTATTACGTTATAACGTATAACGTTATATTGCATCACTATATGATGTCTAACGTTATATAATTTTACGTTATAACGTATAACGCTATATTGCATCACTATATGATGTCTAACGTTATATACTATTACGTTATAACGTATAACGCTACATTGCATAACTATATGACGTATAACGTATTATTGCATCACTATATGACGTATAACGTTGATACTATTACGTTATAACTTATAACGTTATATTGCATCACTATATGACGTGTAACGTTATATACTATTACGTTATAAGGTATAACGATATATTGCATCACTATATCACTTATAACGTTATATTTCATCACTATATGACGCATAACGTCATGTACTATTACGTTATAACGTATAACGCTATATTGCATCACTATATGACGTAAAACGTTATATTGCATCTCTATATGACGTATAACGTTATATAGCATCACTAAATGACGTACAACGTTATATACCATTACGTTATAACGTATAACGTTATATTGCATCACTATATCACTTACAACGTTATATTGCATTACTATATGACGTATAACGTCATATACTGTTACGTTATAACGAATAACGATATATTGCACCACTATATGACGTATAACGTTATATACTATTACGTTATAACGTATAACGTTATATTGCATCACTATATGGCGTATAACGTTATATACTATTACGTTATAGCGTATAACGATATATTGCACCACTATATGACGTATCACTTTATATTGCATCACTATATGACGTATAACGTTATATACTATGACGATATAACGTATAACGATATATTGCATCACTATATGATGTCTAACGTTATATACTATTACGTTGTAACGTATAACGCTACATTGCATAACTATATGACGTATAACGTACTATTGCATCACTATATGACGTATAACGTTAATACTATTACGTTATAACTTATAACGTTATATTGCATCGCTATATGAAGTATAACGTTACGGAGTATTACGTTATAACGTATAACGACATTATGCATTACTATGTGACGTATAACGTTATATACTATTACGTTATAACCTATAACGTTATATTGCATCTCCATATAACGCATAACGTAATATTGAATCACTGTATGACGTATAACGTTGATACTACTACGTTATAACTTATAACGTTACATTGCATCACTATATGATGTATAACCTTATATACTATTACGTTATAACGCATAACGTTATATTGCATCACTATATCAGTTACAACGATATATTGCATCTCTATACAACGTATAACGTATTATTGAATCACTGTATGACGTATAACGTTGATACTACTACGTTATAACTTATAACGTTATATTGCATCACGATATGACGTATAACTTTATATTGCACCACTATATGACTTATAACTTTATATTGCATCACTATAAGATGTCTAACGTTATATAATTTTACGTTATAACGTATAACGCTATATTGCATCACTATATGACGTATAACGTTATATACTATTACGTTATAGCGTATAACGATATATTGCACCACTATATGACGTATCACTTTATATTGCATCACTATATGACGTATAACGTTATATACTATTACGTTATAACGTATAACGTTATATTGCATTACTATATCACTTACAACGTTATATTGCATTACTATATGACGTATAACGTCATATACAGTTACGTTATAACGAATAACGATATATTGCACCACTATATGACGTATAACGTTACATACTATTACGTTATAACGTATAACGACATTATGCATTACTATGTGACGTATAACGTTATATACTGTTACGTTATAACCTATAACGTTATATTGCACCTCTATACAACGTATAACGTATTATTGAATCATTGTATGACGTATAACGTTGATACTACTACGTTATAACTTATAACGTTATATTGCATCACGATATGACGTATAACTTTATATTGCACCACTATATGACTTATAACTTTATATTGCATCACTGTATGATGTCTAACGTTATATACTATTACGTTGTAACGTATAACGCTACATTGCATAACTATATGACGTATAACGTACTATTGCATCACTATATGACGTATAACGTTTATACTATTACGTTATAACTTATAACGTTATATTGCATCACTATATGAAGTATAACCTTATATAATATTATGTTATAACGCATAATCGTTATATTGCTTCACTATATCACTTACAACGTTATATGGCATCACTATATGACGTATAACGTTATATACTATTACGTTATAACGTATAATGTTATATTGCATCACTATATCACTTACAACGTTATATTGCATTACTATATGACGTATAACGTCATTTACTGTTACGTTGTAACGCATAACGATATCTTGCACCACTATATGATGTCTAACGTTATATACTATTACGTTATAACGTATAACGCTACATTGCATAACTATATGACGTATAACGATATAGTTCATCACTATGTGAAGTATAACGATATAGACTATTACGTTATAACGTATAACGTTATATTGCATCACTATATGACGTATAACGTTATATACTATTACGTTATAGCGTATAACGATATATTGCACCACTATATGACGTATCATTTTATATTGCATCACTATATGACGTATAACGTTATATACTGTTACGATATAACGTATAACGATATATTGCATCACTATATGATGTCTAACGTTATATACTATTACGTTATAACGTATAACGCTACATTGCATAACTATATGACGTATAACGTATTATTGCATCACTATATGACGTATAACGTTGATACTATTACGTTATAACTTATAACGTTATATTGCATCACTATATGACGTGTAACGTTATATACTATTACGTTATAAGGTATAACGATGTATTGCATCACTATATCACTTATAACGTTATATTCCATCACTATATGACGCATAACGTCATGTACTATTACGTTATAACGTATAACGCTATATTGCATCACTATATGACGTAAAACGTTATATTCCATCTCTATATGACGTATAACGTATTATTGCATCACTATATGACGTATAACGTTATATACTATTACGTTATAACGTATAACGATATATTGCATTACTATATGATGTCTAACGTAATATAATTTTACGTTATAACGTATAACGCTATATTGCATCACTATATGACGTATAACTATATAGACTATTATGTTATAGCCTATAACGTTATACTGCATCACTATATGTCGTATAACGTTATATACTATTACGTTATAACGTATAACGATACTTTGCATCACTATATGATGTCTAACGTTATATACTATTACGTTATAACGTAGAACGCTCTACAGCATCACTATATGACGTATAACGATATAGTTCATCACTATGTGAAGTATAACGATATAGACTATTACGTTATAACGTATAACGTTATATTGCATCTCTATATGACGTATAACGTTATATTGTATCACTATATATCGTATAATGATATGGAGTATTACGTTATAACGTATAGCGACATATTGCATTACTATGTGACGTATAACGTTATATACTATTACGTTATAACCTATAACGTTATACTGCATAAGTATATGACGTATAACGTTATATACTATTACGTTAACGTAAGGTATAACGTTGTATTGCATCACTATATCACTTACAACAATATATTGCATCACTATACCACGTATAACGTCATATACTGTTACGTTATAACGTATAACGTTATATTGCATCACTATATCACGTATAACGTTACGGAATATTACGTTATAACGTATAACGACATAATGCATTACTATGTGACGTATAACGTTATATACCATTACGTTATAACGTATAACGTTATATTGCATCTCTATATGATTTCCAACGTTATATACTATTACGTTATAACGTATAACGCTACATTGCATAACTATATGTCGCATAACATTATATTGCATCACTATATGTGGTATAACGTCATATACTATTACGTTATAACGTATAACGTTATATTGCATCTCTATATAACGTTATATACTATTACGTTATAACGTATGACGATATATTGCACCACTATATGACGTACAACTCTATATTGCATCGGTGTATGTCGTATAACGTTACATACTATTACGTTATAGCGTATAACGATATATTGCACCTCTATATGGCGTATCACTCTATAGTGCATCACTATGTGACGTATAACGCTATATTGCATCACTATATGACGTATAACTATATAGACTATTACGTTATAACCTATAACGTTATACTGCATCACTATGTGACGTATAACGTTATATACTATTACGTTATAACGCATAACGATATATTGCACCACTATATGACGTATAACGTTATATTCTATTACGTTATAACGTATAACGTTATATTGCATATCTATATGACGTATAACGTATTATTGCATCACTATATGACGTATAACGTTATATACTATTACGTTATAACGTATAACGCTATATTGCATCACTATATGGCGTATAACGGTATATTCCATCACTATGTGAATTATAACGATATAGACTATTACGTTATAACGTATAACGTTATGTTGCATCTCTATATGACGTATAACGTTATATTGTATCACTATATAACGCATAACGTTATATACTATTAAGTTAAAACGTATAACGACATAATGCATTACTATGTGACGTATAACGTTATATACTATTACGTTATAACGCATAACGATATATTGCACCACTATATGACGTATAACGTTATATTCTATTACGTTATAACGTATAACGTTATATTGCATATCTATATGACGTATAACGTATTATTGCATCACTATATGACGTATAACGTTATATACTATTACGTTATAACGCATAACGTTATATTGCATCACTGTATCACGTATAACGTTATGGAGTATTACGTTATAACGTATAGCGACATATTGCATTACTATTTGACGTATAACGTTATATACTATTACGTTATAACCTATAACGTTATACTGCGTCACTATATGACGTATAACGATATATACTATTACGTTATAAGGTATAACGATATATTGCATCACTATATCACTTATAACGTTATATTGCTTCTCCATATGACGTATGACGATA